>NW_027194383.1:0-81470 GCF_032444005.1 Ranitomeya imitator | reverse complement strand
TGACCGTCCCACGTGACAAAAAGCCCCCCACCCCCTCCTAAGAGACATTTATATATGGTTTCTACAGATCACGTGTCTTCTGTATATGGAGTTAACGTATACTCTGAGCTACATACACAGAAATAGCTTTTCATAGTGTCAGCAAGAAGCAATGTGCTCAGTACAGAATAAAAATAAGAATAATTAATATTTAACAGGTATAGAGTGTAGAGTGCAGGGTATAGAGTCTATGGTATAGAGTGTAGGGTATAGAGTGTAGGGTGTAGAGTGTAGGGTATAGAGTGTAGGGCATAGAGTGTAGGGTATAGAGTGTAGAGTGTAGGGTAGAGAGTGTAGGGTAGAGAGTGTAGAGTGTAGGGTATAGAGTGTAGGGTATAGAGTGTAGAGTGTAGGGATTAGAGTGTAGGGTATAGAGTGTAGGGTGTAGAGTGTAGGGTATAGAGTGTAGAGTGTAGGGTATAGAGTGTATGGTATAGAGTGTAGGGTATAGAGTGTAGGGTGTAGAGTGTAGGGTATAGAGTGTAGGGCATAGAGTGTAGGGTATAGAGTGTAGGGTGTAGAGTGTAGGGTGTTATGTTTGCTAATGACAGGTGTTATGAAGGCAATCCAGAAACACAGTGTGCTTAGCAATCAGAGCGCACACAGTGATCTGACAAATACCCAAAAATACAAGAACGAGCTCTGAGACGTGGAAACTCTGTAGACTGCACACCTGATCCTATCCTAAACACAACTAAAAGCGGCTGTGGATAGCGCCTAACAACTACCTAGGCAACTCGGCACAGCCTAAGAAACTAGCTAGCCTGAAGATAGAAAAATAGGCCTGACTTGCCCCAGAGAAATTCCCCAAAGGAAAAGGCAGCCCCCCACATATAATGACTGTGAGTAAGATGAAAAGACAAAACGTAGGGATGAAATAGATTCAGCAAAGTGGGGCCCGATATTCTAGGACAGAGCGAGGACAGTAAAGCGAACTTTGCAGTCTACAAAAAACCCTAAAGCAAAACCACGCAAAGGGGGCAAAAAAAAACCACCGTGCCGAACTAACGGCACGGCGGTACACCCTTTGCGTCTCAGAGCTTCCAGCAAAACAAAAGACAAGCTGGACAGAAAAAAAGCAACAAAAAAACAAAAAGCACTTAGCTATACAGAGCAGCAGGTCACAGGAACAATCAGGAGAAGCTCAGATCCAACACTGAAACATTGACAAGGAGCAAGGATAGCAGCATCAGGCGGAGTTAAGTAATGAAGCAGTTAACGAGCTCACCAGAACACCTGAGGGAGGAAGCTCAGAAGCTGCAGTACCACTTGTGACCACAGGAGTGAATTCAGCCACAGAATTCACAACAGTAGGGTATAGAGTGTAGAGTGTAGGGTATAGAGTGTATGGTATAGAGTGTAGGGTATAGAGTGTAGGGTATAGAGTGTAGGGTATAGGTTGTAGGGCAAAGAGGGTAGGGTATAGAGTGTAGGGTATAGAGTGTAGAGTGTAGGGTATAGAGTGTATGGTATAGAGTGTAGGGTATATAGTGTAGAGTGTAGGGTATAGAGTGTAGGGTATAGAGTGTAGGGTATAGAGTGTAGGGAATAGAGTGTAGAGTGTAAGGTATAGAGTGTAGAGTGTAGGGTATAGAGTGTAGGGTATAGAGTGTAGAGTGTAGGGATTAGAGTGTAGGGTATAGAGTGTAGGGTGTAGAGTGTAGGGTATAGAGTGTAGACTGTAGGGTATAGAGTGTATGGTATAGAGTGTGGGGTATAGAGTGTAGGGTGTAGAGTGTAGGGTATAGAGTGTAGGGTATAAAGTGTAGGGTATAGAGTGTAGGGTATAGAGTGTAGGGAATAGAGTGTAGAGTGTAAGGTATAGAGTGTAGAGTGTAGGGTATAGAGTGTAGGGTATAGACTGTAGGCTATAGAGTGTAGGGTATAGAGTGTAGGGTATAGATTGTAGAGTGTAGGCTATAGAGTGTAGTGTATAGAGTGTAGAGTGTAGGGTATAGAGTGTAGGGTATAGAGTGTAGGGTATAGAGTGTAGGGTATAAAGTGTAGAGTGTAGGGTAACGAGTGTATAGTGTAGGGTATAGAGTGTTGGGTATAGAGTGTAGGGTATAGAGTGTAGAGTGTAGGGTATAGAGTGTATGCTATAGAGTATATGGTGTAGAGTGTATGGTATAGAGTGTAGGGTATAGAGTGTAGAGTGTATGGTATAGAGTGTAGGGTATAGAGTGTAGGGTATAGAGTGTATGTTATAGAGTGTAGGGTATAGAGTGTAGAGTGTAGGGTATAGAGTTTAGATTGTAGGGTATAGAGTGTAGGGTATAGAGTGTAATATATAGAGTGTAGGGTGTAGAGTGTAGGGTATAGAGTGTATTGTATAGAGTGTATGGTATAGAGTGTAGGGTATAGATTGTATGGTATAGAGTGTAGGGTATAGAGTGTAGAGTGTAGGGTATAGAGTGTAGGGTATAGAGTGTATGTTATAGAGTGTAGGGTATAGAGTGTAGAGTGTAGGGTATAGAGTGTAGGGTATAGAGTGTAGGGTATAGAGTGTATATTATAGAGTGTAGGGTATAGAGTGTAGAGTGTAGGGTGTAGAGTTTAGATTGTAGGGTATAGAGTGTAGGGTATAGAGTGTAAGGTATAGAGTGTAGGGTGTAGAGTGTAGGGTATAGAGTGTAGGGTATAGAGTGTATGGTATAGAGTGTAGGGTATAGAGTGTATGGCATAGAGTGTAGGGTATAGAGTGTAGTGTAGGATATAGAGTGTAGGGTATAGAGTGTAGAGTGTAGGGTATAGAGTGAAGGGTATAGAGTGTAGGGTATAGAGTGTAGAGTGTAGGGATTAGAGTGTAGGGTATAGAGTGTAGGGTACAGAGTGTAGAGTGTAGGGTATAGAGTGTAGGGTATAGAGTGTAGAGTGTAGGGTATAGATTGTATGGTATAGAGTGTAGGGTATAGAGTGTAGAGTGTAGGGTATAGAGTGTAGGGTATAGAGTGTATGTTATAGAGTGTAGGGTATAGAGTGTAGAGTGTAGGGTATAGAGTGTAGGGTATAGAGTGTAGGGTATAGAATGTATATTATAGAGTGTAGGGTATAGAGTGTAGAGTGTAGGGTGTAGAGTTTAGATTGTAGGGTATAGAGTGTAGGGTATAGAGTGTAAGGTATAGAGTGTAGGGTGTAGAGTGTAGGGTATAGAGTGTAGAGTGTAAGGTATGGAGTGTAGGGTATAGAGTGTAGGGTACAGAGTGTATGGTATAGAGTGTAGGGTATAGAGTGTAGAGTGTAGGATATAGAGTGTAGGGTATAGAGTGTAGAGTGTAGGGTATAGAGTGTAGGGTATAGAGTGTAGGGTATAGAGTGTAGAGTGTAGGGATTAGAGTGTAGGGTATAGAGTGTAGGGTATAGAGTGTAGAGTGTAAGGTATAGAGTGTAGGGTATAGAGTGTAGAGTGTAGGGTATAGAGTGTAGGGTATAGAGTGTAGGGTATAGAGTGTAGGGTATAGAGTGTAGGGTATAGAGTGTAGGGCATAGAGTGTAGGGTATAGAGTGTAGGGTATAGAGTGTAGAGTGTAGGGTATAGAGTGTAGGGTATAGAGTGTAGAGTGTAGGGTATAGAGTGTAGGGTATAGAGTGTAGGGTATAGAGTGTAGGGTATAGAGTGTAGGGTATAGAGTGTAGAGTGTAGGGTATAGAGTGTAGGGTATAGAGTGTAGGGTATAGAGTTTAGAGTGTAGGGTATAGAGTGTAGAGTGTAGGGTATAGAGTGTATGGTATAGAGTGTAGGGTATAGAGTGTAGGGTGTTGAGTGTTGGGTATAGAGTGTAGGGTATAGAGTGTAGGGTATAGAGTGTAGGGTATAGAGTGTAGGGAATAGAGTGTAGAGTGTAAGGTATGGAGTGTAGGGTATAGAGTGTAGGGTATAGAGGGTAGAGTGTAGGGATTAGAGTGTAGGGTATAGAGTGTAGGGTATAGAGTTTAGGGTATAGAGTGTAGAGTGTAGGGTATAGAGTGTAGGGTATAGAGTGTAGGGTATAGAGTGTAGGGCATAGAGTGTAGGATATAGAGTGTAGGGTATAGAGTGTAGGGTATAGAGTGTAGAGTGTAGGGTATAGAGTGTAGGGTATAGAGTGTAGAGTGTAGGGTATAGAGTGTAGGGTATAGAGTGTAGAGTGTAGGGTATAGAGTGTAGGGTATAGAGTGTAGGGTATAGAGTGTAGAGTGTAGGGTATAGAGTGTAGAGTGTAGGGTATAGAGTGTAGGGTATAGAGTGTAGAGTGTAGGGTATAGAGTGTAGGGTATAGAGTGTAGGGTATAGAGTGTAGGGTATAGAGTGTAGGGTATAGAGTGTAGAGTGTAGGGTATAGAGTGTAGGGTATAGAGTGTAGGGTATAGAGTGTTGAGTGTAGGGTATAGAGTGTAGGGTATAGAGTGTAGGGTATAGAGTGTATATTATAGAGTGTAGGGTATAGAGTGTAGAGTGTAGGGTGTAGAGTTTAGATTGTAGGGTATAGAGTGTAGGGTATAGAGTGTAAGGTATAGAGTGTAGGGTGTAGAGTGTAGGGTATAGAGTGTAGGGTATAGAGTGTATGGTATAGAGTGTAGGGTATAGAGTGTATGGCATAGAGTGTAGGGTATAGAGTGTAGTGTAGGATATAGAGTGTAGGGTATAGAGTGTAGAGTGTAGGGTATAGAGTGTAGGGTATAGAGTGTAGGGTATAGAGTGTAGAGTGTAGGGATTAGAGTGTAGGGTATAGAGTGTAGGGTACAGAGTGTAGAGTGTAGGGTATAGAGTGTAGGGTATAGAGTGTAGAGTGTTGGGTATAGAGTGTAGGGTATAGATTGTATGGTATAGAGTGTAGGGTATAGAGTGTAGAGTGTAGGGTATAGAGTGTAGGGTATAGAGTGTATGTTATAGAGTGTAGGGTATAGAGTGTAGAGTGTAGGGTATAGAGTGTAGGGTATAGAGTGTAGGGTATAGAGTGTATATTATAGAGTGTAGGGTATAGAGTGTAGAGTGTAGGGTGTAGAGTTTAGATTGTAGGGTATAGAGTGTAGGGTATAGAGTGTAAGGTATAGAGTGTAGGGTGTAGAGTGTAGGGTATAGAGTGTAGGGTATAGAGTGTATGGTATAGAGTGTAGGGTATAGAGTGTATGGTATAGAGTGTAGGGTATAGAGTGTAGAGTGTAGGATATAGAGTGTAGGGTATAGAGTGTAGAGTGTAAGGTATAGAGTGTAGGGTATAGAGTGTAGGGTATAGAGTGTAGAGTGTAGGGATTAGAGTGTAGGGTATAGAGTGTAGGGTATAGAGTGTAGAGTGTAAGGTATAGAGTGTAGGGTATAGAGTGTAGAGTGTAGGGTATAGAGTGTAGGGTATAGAGTGTAGGGTATAGAGTGTAGGGTATAGAGTGTAGGGTATAGAGTGTAGGGCATAGAGTGTAGGGTATAGAGTGTAGGGTATAGAGTGTAGAGTGTAGGGTATAGAGTGTAGGGTATAGAGTGTAGAGTGTAGGGTATAGAGTGTAGGGTATAGAGTGTAGGGTATAGAGTGTAGGGTATAGAGTGTAGGGTATAGAGTGTAGAGTGTAGGGTATAGAGTGTAGGGTATAGAGTGTAGGGTATACAGTGTAGGGTATAGAGTTTAGAGTGTAGGGTATAGAGTGTAGAGTGTAGGGTATAGAGTGTATGGTATAGAGTGTAGGGTATAGAGTGTAGGGTGTTGAGTGTTGGGTATAGAGTGTAGGGTATAGAGTGTAGGGTATAGAGTGTAGGGTATAGAGTGTAGGGAATAGAGTGTAGAGTGTAAGGTATGGAGTGTAGGGTATAGAGTGTAGGGTATAGAGGGTAGAGTGTAGGGATTAGAGTGTAGGGTATAGAGTGTAGGGTATAGAGTTTAGGGTGTAGAGTGTAGAGTGTAGGGTATAGAGTGTAGGGTATAGAGTGTAGGGTATAGAGTGTAGGGCATAGAGTGTAGGGTATAGAGTGTAGGGTATAGAGTGTAGAGTGTAAGGTATAGAGTGTAGGGTATAGAGTGTAGAGTGTAGGGTATAGAGTGTAGGGTATAGAGTGTAGGGTATAGAGTGTAGGGTATAGAGTGTAGGGTATAGAGTGTAGGGCATAGAGTGTAGGGTATAGAGTGTAGGGTATAGAGTGTAGAGTGTAGGGTATAGAGTGTAGGGTATAGAGTGTAGAGTGTAGGGTATAGAGTGTAGGGTATAGAGTGTAGGGTATAGAGTGTAGGGTATAGAGTGTAGGGTATAGAGTGTAGAGTGTAGGGTATAGAGTGTAGGGTATAGAGTGTAGGGTATAGAGTGTTGAGTGTAGGGTATAGAGTGTAGGGTATAGAGTGTAGGGTATAGAGTGTAGGGTATAGAGTGTAGGGCATAGAGTGTAGGGTATAGAGTGTAGGGTATAGAGTGTAGAGTGTAGGGTATAGAGTGTAGGGTATAGAGTGTAGGGTATAGAGTGTAGGGTATAGAGTGTAGGGTATAGAGTGTAGAGTGTAGGGTATAGAGTGTAGGGTATAGAGCGTAGGGTATAGAGTTTAGAGTGTAGGGTATAGAGTGTAGAGTGTAGGGTATAGAGTGTATGGTATAGAGTGTAGGGTATAGAGTGTAGGGTGTTGAGTGTTGTGTATAGAGTGTAGGGTATAGAGTGTAGGGTATAGAGTGTAGGGTATAGAGTGTAGGGAATAGAGTGTAGAGTGTAAGGTATAGAGTGTAGAGTGTAGGGTATAGAGTGTAGGGTATAGAGGGTAGAGTGTAGGGATTAGAGTGTAGGGTATAGAGTGTAGGGTATAGAGTGTAGAGTGTAGGGTATAGAGTGTAGGGTATAGAGTGTAGCGCATAGAGTGTAGGGTATAGAGTGTAGGGTATAGAGTGTAGGGTATAGAGTGTAGAGTGTAGGGTATAGAGTGTAGGGTATAGAGTGTAGGGTATAGATTGTAGAGTGTATGGTATAGAGTGTAGGGTATAGAGTGTAGGGTATAGAGTGTAGGGTATAGAGTGTAGGGCATAGAGTGTAGGGTATAGAGTGTAGGGTGTAGAGTGTAGAGTGTAGGGTATAGAGTGTAGGGTATAGAGTGTAGGGTATAGAGTGTATAGTGTAGGGTATAGAGTGTAGGGTATAGAGTGTAGGGTATAGAGTGTAGAGTGTAGGGTATAGAGTGTAGGGTATAGAGTGTAGGGTATAGAGTGTAGGGCATAGAGTGTAGGGTATAGAGTGTAGGGTATAGAGTGTAGAGTGTAGGGTATAGAGTGTAGGGTATAGAGTGTAGGGTATAGAGTGTAGAGTGTAGGGCATAGAGTGTAGAATGTAGGGTATAGAGTGTAGGGTATAAAGTGTAGGGTATAGAGTGTAGAGTGTAGGGTATAGAGTGTAGGGTATAGAGTGTAGGGTATAGAGTGTAGAGTGTAGGGTATAGAGTGTAGGGTATAGAGTGTAGGGTATAGAGTGTTGAGTGTAGGGTATAGAGTGTAGGGTATAGAGTGTAGGGTATAGAGTGTAGGGTATAGAGTGTAGGGTATAGAGTGTAGGGCATAACATAGTAACATAGTAACATAGTTAGTAAGGCCGAAAAAAGACATTTGTCCATCCAGTTCAGCCTATATTCCATCATAATAAATACCCAGATCTACGTCCTTCTACAGAACCTAATAAATAGTAACATAGTAAGTTATAGAGTGTAGGGTATAGAGTATAGCTATAGAGTGTAGGGTATAGAGTGTAGGGTATAGAGTGTAGAGTGTAGGGTATAGAGTGTAGGGTATAGAGTGTAGAGTGTAGGGTATAGAGTGTAGGGTATAGAGTGTAGGGTATAGAGTGTAGGGTATAGAGTGTAGAGTGTAGGGTATAGAGTGTAGGGTATAGAGTTTAGAGTGTAGGGTATAGAGTGTAGAGTGTAGGGTATAGAGTGTATGGTATAGAGTGTAGGGTATAGAGTGTAGGGTGTTGAGTGTTGGGTATAGAGTGTAGGGTATAGAGTGTAGGGTATAGAGTGTAGGGTATAGAGTGTAGGGAATAGAGTGTAGAGTGTAAGGTATAGAGTGTAGAGTGTAGGGTATAGAGTGTAGGGTATAGAGGGTGGAGTGTAGGGATTAGAGTGTAGGGTATAGAGTGTAGGGTATAGAGTGTAGAGTGTAGGGTATAGAGTGTAGGGTATAGAGTGTAGGGTATAGAGTGTAGGGCATAGAGTGTAGGGTATAGAGTGTAGGGTATAGAGTGTAGGGTATAGAGTGTAGGGTATAGAGTGTAGGGTATAGAGTGTAGGGTATAGATTGTAGAGTGTAGGGTATAGAGTGTAGGGTATAGAGTGTAGGGTATAGAGTGTAGGGTATAGAGTGTAGGGAATAGAGTGTAGGGCTTAGAGTGTAGGGTATAGAGTGTAGGGTATAGAGTGTAGAGTGTAGGGTATAGAGTGTAGGGTATAGAGTGTAGGGTATAGAGTGTATAGTGTAGGGTATAGAGTGTAGGGTATAGAGTGTAGGGTATAGAGTGTAGAGTGTAGGGTATAGAGTGTAGGGTATAGAGTGTAGGGTATAGAGTGTAGGGCATAGAGTGTAGGGTATAGAGTGTAGGGTATAGAGTGTAGGGTATAGAGTGTAGGGTATAGAGTGTAGAGTGTAGGGCATAGAGTGTAGAGTGTAGGGTATAGAGTGTAGGGTATAAAGTGTAGGGTATAGAGTGTAGAGTGTAGGGTATAGAGTGTAGAGTGTAGGGTATAGAGTGTAGGGTATAGAGTGTAGGGTAGAGAGTGTAGGGTAGAGAGTGTAGAGTGTAGGGTATAGAGTGTAGGGTATAGAGTGTAGGGTATAGAGTGTAGGGAATAGAGTGTAGAGTGTAAGGTATAGAGTGTAGAGTGTAGGGCATAGAGTGTAGAGTGTAGGGTATAGAGTGTATGGTATAGAGTGTAGGGTATAGAGTGTAGGGTATAGAGTGTAGAGTGTAGGGTGTAGAGTGTAGGGTATAGCGTGTAGAGTGTAGGGCATAGAGTGTAGAGTGTAGGGTATAGAGTGTAGGGTATAGAGTGTAGGGTATAGAGTGTAGGGTATAGAGTGTAGAGTGTAGGGTATAGAGTGTAGAGTGTAGAGTATAGAGTGTAGGGTATAGAGTGTAGGGTATAGAGTGTAGGGTATAGAGTGTAGGGTATAGAGTTTAGAGTGTAGGGTATAGAGTGTAGAGTGTAGGGTATAGAGTGTATGGTATAGAGTGTAGGGTATAGAGTGTAGGGTGTAGAGTGTTGGGTATAGAGTGTAGGGTATAGAGTGTAGGGTATAGAGTGTAGGGTATAGAGTGTAGGGAATAGAGTGTAGAATGTAAGGTATAGAGTGTAGAGTTGCGGTCGATTTTTTGGACATCCGCCTGGAGGTCGACCATTCTCGGCGTATCCAGGCTGATGTCTTCAGAAAGTCGACCTCCGTCAATGCGCTTCTACATGCGTCATCAGCACATGACCCATCCACGGTGAGGGCCGTCCCGGTTGGACAGTTCCTCAGGATGCGGCGAATATGCTCCTCTGAGCCCAGATTCGAGGCACAGGCCTCGGATCTGAAAGACCGTTTTCTGGCCCGGGGCTATAGCCGGAGATCTATTAAATACGGCTATGATCGCGCCAGAAGAACCCCACGTGAGACTCTTCTACATCCGTCCGCTAAGCGGACTAACAGGGATGGGGCCAATCCCATTCGTTTTATCTCAACTTACAACCACGAGTGGGGTAATATGCGCTCCATCCTTGCCAAACATTGGTCTGTCTTGAAGACCGAGCCCTCCCTGGCGACCTCCCTTGGCCCTAACCCACAGATGACATCGAGGAGGTGTAAAAATTTAAACGATTTATTGGTGCGTAGCCATTATGTCCCCACCCCGAACAACCCATTTGGAACAAGGGGGCCTAATGTGGGATGCTTCCCCTGTGGGCACTGTCTTGCCTGCACCAATGTCCTGCGATGCTCTAGCTTTATGTCCACGGATGGAACTAAAAAATATGATATCAGGGAGTGGATCTCTTGTAGCACAACCAATGTGGTTTATTATGCAACGTGCCCCTGTCCCATGGTGTACGTGGGCTTAACCACTCGGGAACTGAGAGTCAGGGTCCGTGAGCATGTGCGGGACATTGGTGCGGCCAGGACGGTGCCGGACATTGCTGAACTTAAATCAATACCCCGCCATTTCAGAATGCACCACAAATGTGATGCAAAATTATTAAAGGTGAGAGGTATTGACGTTTTACATCTGGGAGTTCGAGGTGGGGACAATAAGAAATTTTTGGCACAAAAAGAAACAAAATGGATAGTGCAACTGGGCACTATGGCACCAAATGGCCTAAATGAGGCATTGAGTTTCTCCTCCTACTTATGATTACTGCTCCGCCTTCTGCTCATGGTGTGGTTGTCTATATTGTGTACCTCCTGCGTTCCTGAGGCTATTACAGTAGTTATAATCCTCTCTACCCGGTCCTCCATACCCGTTTGCAGTCGGGTGGTTGTTTTTATGTTGTTTTTATGCTGTTTTAATCTTTTTTTATGTGATTTTAATTGTTGTTCTTTTCTACATATTCATACTAATAGTGAACCGGAGTGATGTGATGCCCAGAGGTGTTCCTTGTTATATTGCCCTGTGGCCCTGCGAATTCTCATTACCATCCCTTCCATGATGTAAAGACCACATCGACTGTGATTACGGCGCAAGTGAACATGACGGACAATACATGCATGAAGCAAGGAGCATGTTGGCCGTATCAGTCAACCAACGCACAGAAATTTAGTTTTTTTGTTTGTTTATTATTATCAGTTTTTGTATTTGTTCTAATAGTTTTGTTATATATGTTTTCTGTTGTGCGTCTCCGTGTCCCACTTTTGTGTACTGTGGGATTGGAGTCTGATGGGTATTTCGATTCCTTTTGGAAGCTGGGGGTGAGGCGGGCGGACTTCGGATCGGTGCAACTGCATCTGATTGTCTAGAGTCACCATTTTGTATTCACATCAGTGGCAGTGTGCATCGCGCTGTGTGCCGCCTTGTCCCGGTGTGCACGGGCGTCTGCGCGGCTTGTTCGCTGATTGCAGGCTTCTCCTGCATCTGCGTGCTTGCTGTGACGCCCGTTTGCACTGCCGGGACCTGTCGGACGCAGTGCGCATGCGCCGATAGCGCTACTGTTATTGGCCGCCGGGCGCCATGTGACCTGGGTCAGGGGCTATTTCAAGGTCCTTTTGAGCATTTTAGAGTTATCCCCTTGAGAAAGCGGCGGTGTGTAGCCGCGAAACGCGCGTCGGGGACCACCTCCCGACTGCCCCTCCACCCTGCCCGTGTTTTAGGTGAGTCCTTGTCCTGTGGCTGGCGTTTTATGATTTTCCATCTGTTTGTTACAGTGCCAGCAGCAATGGCACCGCTGTGTGCATAGGTTCTCACCTGTTACCTTAATGACACTGACACTTTTTGTCTACCTACCTTTAGACCGGTTAAACTTTGGCATTATCCCTGCGCTAGCTTTATTATTTCTGGTACCTTATGAGGTTGTAATTTATTATTCTATATGGCACATATGGGTTTATGTTTCTCCGGGTGGACATACTTGTGGTTTCACTGAGATCGATACTAGTGTCCAGTGTCCTACTTTCCCCTTTCTTTTTGGGAGGGGTGGGCAGGGGTTTGATATGTATACCCAGGTGGGTAGATATCATAAGGAGAGGGAGTAGGGATATGGGGGTTATGTTTTTCAGCTTATCACCAACGGCCATCTTTGTTCATATTATTTGAATATATTTGATATGTAATGATATGTTATGTGATGTTTCTGAATAAAGTTGATCTATATTGTTCATCGATGCTCAGTTCTTCCTCCTGGCAATATAATTTGTTTTGAGCGGATAGTGAGTTCGGATTGTCTTGGTGGTATTTTCACCAGAAATCGGTTTTCTCACATTATGCATTTGGGATTTTTGTTCATAGAGTGTAGAGTGTAGGGTATAGAGTGTAGGGTATAGAGTGTAGAGTGTAGGGATTAGAGTGTAGGGTATAGAGTGTAGGGTATAGAGTGTAGGGTATAGAGTGTAGAGTGCAGGGTATAGAGTATAGGGTATAGAGTGTAGGGCATAGAGTGTAGGGTATAGAGTGTAGGGTATAGAGTGTAGAGTGTAGGGTATAGAGTGTAGGGTATAGAGTGTAGGGTATGGAGTGTAGAGTGTAGGGTATAGAGTGTAGGGTATAGAGTGTAGGGTATAGAGTGTAGGGTATAGAGTGTAGGGCATAGAGTGTAGGGTATAGAGTGTAGAGTGTAGGGTATAGAGTGTAGGGTATAGAGTGTAGGGTATAGAGTGTAGAGTGTAGGGTATAGAGTGTAGGGTATAGAGTGTAGGGTATAGAGTGTAGAGTGTAGGGTATAGAGTGTAGGGTATAGAGTGTAGGGTATAGAGTGTAGGGCATAGAGTGTAGGGTATAGAGTGTAGGGTATAGAGTGTAGAGTGTAGGGTATAGAGTGTAGGGTATAGAGTGTAGAGTGTAGGGTATAGAGTGTAGGGTATAGAGTGTAGGGTATAGAGTGTAGAGTGTAGGGTATAGAGTGTAGGGTATAGAGTGTAGGGTATAGAGTGTAGGGTATAGAGTGTAGGGCATAGAGTGTAGGGTATAGAGTGTAGGGTATAGAGTGTAGAGTGTAGGGTATAGAGTGTAGGGTATAGAGTGTAGGGTATAGAGTGTAGAGTGTAGGGTATATAGTGTAGGGTATAGAGTGTAGGGTATAGAGTGTAGAGTGTAGGGCACAGAGTGTAGAGTGTAGGGTATAGAGTGTAGGGTATAGAGTGTAGGGTATAGAGTGTAGAGTGTAGGGTATAGAGTGTAGAGTGTAGGGTATAGAGTGTAGGGTATAGAGTGTAGGGTAGAGAGTGTAGGGTAGAGAGTGTAGAGTGTAGGGTATAGAGTGTAGGGTATAGAGTGTAGGGTATAGAGTATAGAGTGTAGGGATTAGAGTGTAGGGTATAGAGTGTAGGGTGTAGAGTGTAGGGTATAGAGTGTAGAGTGTAGGGTATAGAGTGTATGGTATAGAGTGTAGGGTATAGAGTGTAGGGTATAGAGTGTAGGGTATAGAGTGTAGGGTATAGAGTGTAGGGAATAGAGTGTAGAGTGTAGGGTATAGAGTGTAGGGTATAGAGTGTAGGGTATAGAGTGTAGAGTGTAAGGTATAGAGTGTAGAGTGTAGGGCATAGAGTGTAGAGTGTAGGGTATAGAGTGTAGGGTATAGAGTGTAGGGTATAGAGTATAGAGTGTAGGGATTAGAGTGTAGGGTATAGAGTGTAGGGTGTAGAGTGTAGGGTATAGAGTGTAGAGTGTAGGGTATAGAGTGTATGGTATAGAGTGTAGGGTATAGAGTGTAGGGTATAGAGTGTAGGGTATAGAGTGTAGGGTATAGAGTGTAGGGAATAGAGTGTAGAGTGTAGGGTATAGAGTGTAGGGTATAGAGTGTAGGGTATAGAGTGTAGGGTATAGAGTGTAGAGTGTAAGGTATAGAGTGTAGAGTGTAGGGCATAGAGTGTAGAGTGTAGGGTATAGAGTGTAGGGTATAGAGTGTAGGGTATAGAGTGTAGGGAATAGAGTGTAGAGTGTAGGGTATAGAGTGTAGGGTATAGAGTGTAGGGTATAGAGTGTAGGGTATAGAGTGTAGAGTGTAAGGTATAGAGTGTAGAGTGTAGGGCATAGAGTGTAGAGTGTAGGGTATAGAGTGTAGGGTATAGAGTGTAGGGTAGAGAGTGTAGAGTGTAGGGTATAGAGTGTAGGGTATAGAGTGTAGAGTGTCGGGATTAGAGTGTAGGGTATAGAGTGTAGGATGTGGAGTGTAGGGTATAGAGTGTAGAGTGTAGGGTATAGAGTGTATGGTATAGAGTGTAGGGTATAGAGTGTAGGGTGTAGAGTTTAGGGTATAGAGTGTAGGGTATAGAGTGTAGGGTATAGAGTGTAGGGTGTAGAGTGTAGGGCATAGAGTGTAGGGTATAGCGTGTAGGGTATAGAGTGTATGGTATAGAGTGTAGAGTGTAGGATATAGAGTGTAGGGTATAGAGTGTAGAGTGTAGGGTATAGAGTGTAGGGTATGGAGTGTAGGGTATAGAGTGTAGAGTGTAGGGATTAGAGTGTAGGGTATAGAGTGTAGGGTATAGAGTGTAGGGTATAGAGTGTAGGGTGTAGAGTGTAGGGTATAGAGTGTAGGGTATAGAGTGTAGGGTATAGAGTGTAGAGTGTAGGGTATAGAGTGTATGGTATAGAGTGTAGGGTATAGAGTGTAGGGCATAGAGTGTAGGGTATAGAGTGTAGGGTGTAGAGTGTAGGGTATAAGTGTAGGGTATAGAGTGCAGAGTGTAGGGTATAGAGAGTAGGGTATAGAGTGTAGGGTATAGAGTGTAGGGTATAGAGTGTAGGGTATAGAGTGTAGGGTATAGAGTGTAGAGTGTAGGGTATAGAGTGTAGAGTGTAGGGAATAGAGTGTAGGGTATAGAGTGTAGGGTATAGAGTGTAGGATATAGAGTGTAGGGTATAGAGTGTAGAGTGTAGGGTATAGAGTGTAGAGTGTAGGGTATAGAGTGTATGGTATAGAGTGTAGGGTATAGAGTGTAGGTTGTAGAGTGTTGGGTATAGAGTGTAGGGTATAGAGTGTAGGGTATAGAGTGTAGGGTATAGAGTGTATGGAATAGAGTGTAGAGTGTAAGGTATAGAGTGTAGAGTGTAGGGTATAGAGTGTAGAGTGTAGGGTATAGAGTGTAGGGTATAGAGTGTAGGGTATAGAGTGTAGAGTGTAGGGTATAGAGTGTAGAGTGTAGGGTATAGAGTGTAGAGTGTAGGGCATAGAGTGTAGAGTGTAGGGTATAGAGTGTAGGGTATAGAGTGTAGGGTATAGAGTGTAGGGTATAGAGTGTAGAGTGTAGGGTATAGAGTGTAGAGTGTAGGGTATAGAGTGTAGGGTATAGAGTGTAGGGTAGAGAGTGTAGAGTGTAGGGTATAGAGTGTAGGGTATAGAGTGTAGAGTGTAGGGATTGGAGTGTAGGGTATAGAGTGTAGGGTGTAGAGTGTAGGGTATAGAGTGTAGAGTGTAGGGTATTGAGTGTATGGTATAGAGTGTAGGGTATAGAGTGTAGGGTGTAGAGTGTAGGGTATAGAGTGTAGGGTATAGAGTGTAGGGTATAGAGTGTAGGGTATAGAGTGTAGGGAATAGAGTGTAGAGTGTAAGGTATAGAGTGTAGAGTGTAGGGTATAGAGTGTAGGGTATAGAGTGTAGAGTGTAGGGATTAGAGTGTAGGGTATAGAGTGTAGGGTGTAGAGTGTAGGGTATAGAGTGTAGAATGTAGGGTATAGAGTGTAGGGTATAGAGTGTAGGGTATAGAGTGTAGGGTGTAGAGTGTAGGGTATAGAGTGTAGGGTATAGAGTGTAGGGTATAGAGTGTAGGGAATAGAGTGTAGAGTGTAAGGTATAGAGTGTAGAGTGTAGGGTATAGAGTGTAGGGTATAGACTGTAGGGTATAGAGTGTAGGGTATAGAGTGTAGGGTATAGATTGTAGAGTGTAGGCTATAGGATGTAGGGTATAGAGTGTAGAGTGTAGGGTATAGAGTGTAGGGTATAGAGTGTAGGGTATAGAGTGTATGGTATAGAGTGTAGAGTGTAGGCTATAGTGTGTAGGGTATAGAATGCAGGGTGTAGAGTGTAGGGTATAGAGTGTAGGGTATAGAGTGTAGAGTGTAGGGTATAGAGTGTATGCTATAGAGTGTATGGTGTAGAGTGTATGGTATAGAGTGTAGGGTATAGAGAGTAGGGTATAGAGTGTAGGGTATAGAGTGTATGTTATACAGTGTAGGGTATAGAGTGTAGGGTAGAGAGTGTAGAGTGTAGGGTATAGAGTGTAGGGTATAGAGTGTAGAGTGTCGGGATTAGAGTGTAGGGTATAGAGTGTAGGATGTGGAGTGTAGGGTATAGAGTGTAGAGTGTAGGGTATAGAGTGTATGGTATAGAGTGTAGGGTATAGAGTGTAGGGTGTAGAGTTTAGGGTATAGAGTGTAGGGTATAGAGTGTAGGGTATAGAGTGTAGGGTGTAGAGTGTAGGGTATAGAGTGTAGGGTATAGCGTGTAGGGTATAGAGTGTATGGTATAGAGTGTAGAGTGTAGGATATAGAGTGTAGGGTATAGAGTGTAGAGTGTAGGGTATAGAGTGTAGGGTATGGAGTGTAGGGTATAGAGTGTAGAGTGTAGGGATTAGAGTGTAGGGTATAGAGTGTAGGGTATAGAGTGTAGGGTATAGAGTGTAGGGTGTAGAGTGTAGGGTATAGAGTGTAGGGTATAGAGTGTAGGGTATAGAGTGTATGGTATAGAGTGTAGGGTATAGAGTGTAGGGCATAGAGTGTAGGGTATAGAGTGTAGGGTGTAGAGTGTAGGGTATAGAGTGTAGGGTATAGAGTGCAGAGTGTAGGGTATAGAATGTAGGGTATAGAGTGTAGGGTATAGAGTGTAGGGTATAGAGTGTAGGGTATAGAGTGTAGAGTGTAGGGTATAGAGTGTAGTGTGTAGGGTATAGAGTGTAGGGTATAGAGTGTAGGGTATAGAGTGTAGGATATAGAGTGTAGGGTATAGAGTGTAGAGTGTAGGGTATAGAGTGTAGAGTGTAGGGTATAGAGTGTATGGTATAGAGTGTAGGGTATAGAGTGTAGGGTGTAGAGTGTTGGGTATAGAGTGTAGGGTATAGAGTGTAGGGTATAGAGTGTAGGGTATAGAGTGTATGGAATAGAGTGTAGAGTGTAAGGTATAGAGTGTAGAGTGTAGGGTATAGAGTGTAGGGTATAGAGTGTAGAGTGTAGGGATTAGAGTATAGGGTATAGAGTGTAGGGTATAGAGTGTTGGGTATAGAGTGTAGAGTGTAGGGTATAGAGTGTAGGGTATAGAGTGTAGGGTATAGAGTGTAGAGAGTAGGGTATAGAGTGTAGGGTATAGAGTGTAGGGTATAGAGTGTAGAGTGTAGGGTAAAGAGTGTAGGGTATAGAGTGTAGGGTATAGAGTGTAGGGTATAGAGTGTAGGGCATAGAGTGTAGGGTATAGAGTGTAGAGTGTAGGGTATAGAGTGTAGGGTATAGAGTGTAGGGTATAGAGTGTAGAGTGTAGGGTATAGAGTGTAGGGTATAGAGTGTAGGGTATAGAGTGTAGAGTGTAGGGTATAGAGTGTAGGGTATAGAGTGTAGGGTATAGAGTGTAGGGCATAGAGTGTAGGGTATAGATTGTAGGGTAAAGAGTGTAGAGTGTAGGATATAGAGTGTAGGGTATAGAGTGTAGGGTATAGAGTGTAGAGTGTAGGGCATAGAGTGTAGAGTGTAGGGTATAGAGTGTAGGGTATAGAGTGTAGAGTGTAGGGTATAGATTGTAGAGTGTAGGGTATAGAGTGTAGGGTATAGAGTGTAGGGTAGAGAGTGTAGTGTAGAGAGTGTAGAGTGTAGGGTATAGAGTGTAGGGTATAGAGTGTAGGGTATAGAGTGTAGAGTGTAGGGATTAGAGTGTAGGGTAGAGAGTGTAGGGTGTAGAGTGTAGGGCATAGAGTGTAGAGTGTAGGGTATAGAGTGTATGGTATAGAGTGTAGGGTATAGAGTGTAGGGTATAGAGTGTAGGGTATAGAGTGTAGGGTATAGTGTGTAGGGAATAGAGTGTTGAGTGTAAGGTATAGAGTGTAGAGTGTAGGGCGTAGAGTGTAGGGTATAGAGTGTAGGGTATAGAGTGTAGGGTATAGAGTGTAAGGTATAGAGTGTAGAGTGTAGGGTATAGAGTGTAGAGTGTAGGGCATAGAGTGTAGAGTGTAGGGTATAGAGTGTAGGGTATATTGTGTAGGGTATAGAGTGTAGGGTATAGAGTGTAGAGTGTAGGGTATAGAGTGTAGAGTGTAGGGTATAGAGTGTAGGGTATAGAGTGTAGGGTATAGAGTGTAGTGTAGAGAGTGTAGAGTGTAGGGTATAGAGTGTAGGGTATAGAGTGTAGGGTATAGAGTGTAGAGTGTAGGGATTAGAGTGTAGGGTATAGAGTGTAGGGTGTAGAGTGTAGGGTATAGAGTGTAGAGTGTAGGGTATAGAGTGAATGGTATAGAGTGTAGGGTATAGAGTGTAGGGTGTAGAGTGTAGGGTATAGAGAGTAGGGTATAGAGTGTAGGGTATAGAGTGTAGGGTATAGAGTGTAGGGAATAGAGTGTAGAGTGTAATGTATAGAGTGTAGAGTGTAGGGTATAGAGTGTAGGGTATAGAGTGTAGAGTGTAGGGATTAGAGTGTAGGGTATAGAGTGTAGGGTATAGAGTGTAGGGTAGAGAGTGTAGAGTGTAGGGTATAGAGTGTAGGGTATAGAGTGTAGGGTATAGAGTGTAGGGCATAGAGTGTAGGGTATAGAGTGTAGGGTATAGAGTGTAGAGTGTAGGGAATAGAGTGTAGGGTATAGAGTGTAGGGTATAGAGTGTAGGATATAGAGTGTAGGGTATAGAGTGTAGAGTGTAGGGTATAGAGTGTAGAGTGTAGGGTATAGAGTGTATGGTATAGAGTGTAGGGTATAGAGTGTAGGTTGTAGAGTGTTGGGTATAGAGTGTAGGGTATAGAGTGTAGGGTATAGAGTGTAGGGTATAGAGTGTATGGAATAGAGTGTAGAGTGTAAGGTATAGAGTGTAGAGTGTAGGGTATAGAGTGTAGAGTGTAGGGTATAGAGTGTAGGGTATAGAGTGTAGGGTATAGAGTGTAGAGTTAGGGTATAGAGTGTAGAGTGTAGGGTATAGAGTGTAGAGTGTAGGGCATAGAGTGTAGAGTGTAGGGTATAGAGTGTAGGGTATAGAGTGTAGGGTATAGAGTGTAGAGTGTAGGGTATAGAGTGTAGAGTGTAGGGTATAGAGTGTAGGGTATAGAGTGTAGGGTAGAGAGTGTAGAGTGTAGGGTATAGAGTGTAGGGTATAGAGTGTAGAGTGTAGGGATTGGAGTGTAGGGTATAGAGTGTAGGGTGTAGAGTGTAGGGTATAGAGTGTAGAGTGTAGGGTATTGAGTGTATGGTATAGAGTGTAGGGTATAGAGTGTAGGGTGTAGAGTGTAGGGTATAGAGTGTAGGGTATAGAGTGTAGGGTATAGAGTGTAGGGTATAGAGTGTAGGGAATAGAGTGTAGAGTGTAAGGTATAGAGTGTAGAGTGTAGGGTATAGAGTGTAGGGTATAGAGTGTAGAGTGTAGGGATTAGAGTGTAGGGTATAGAGTGTAGGGTGTAGAGTGTAGGGTATAGAGTGTAGAATGTAGGGTATAGAGTGTAGGGTATAGAGTGTAGGGTATAGAGTGTAGGGTGTAGAGTGTAGGGTATAGAGTGTAGGGTATAGAGTGTAGGGTATAGAGTGTAGGGAATAGAGTGTAGAGTGTAAGGTATAGAGTGTAGAGTGTAGGGTATAGAGTGTAGGGTATAGACTGTAGGGTATAGAGTGTAGGGTATAGAGTGTAGGGTATAGATTGTAGAGTGTAGGCTATAGGATGTAGGGTATAGAGTGTAGAGTGTAGGGTATAGAGTGTAGGGTATAGAGTGTAGGGTATAGAGTGTATGGTATAGAGTGTAGAGTGTAGGCTATAGTGTGTAGGGTATAGAATGCAGGGTGTAGAGTGTAGGGTATAGAGTGTAGGGTATAGAGTGTAGAGTGTAGGGTATAGAGTGTATGCTATAGAGTGTATGGTGTAGAGTGTATGGTATAGAGTGTAGGGTATAGAGAGTAGGGTATAGAGTGTAGGGTATAGAGTGTATGTTATACAGTGTAGGGTATAGAGTGTAGGGTAGAGAGTGTAGAGTGTAGGGTATAGAGTGTAGGGTATAGAGTGTAGAGTGTCGGGATTAGAGTGTAGGGTATAGAGTGTAGGATGTGGAGTGTAGGGTATAGAGTGTAGAGTGTAGGGTATAGAGTGTATGGTATAGAGTGTAGGGTATAGAGTGTAGGGTGTAGAGTTTAGGGTATAGAGTGTAGGGTATAGAGTGTAGGGTATAGAGTGTAGGGTGTAGAGTGTAGGGTATAGAGTGTAGGGTATAGCGTGTAGGGTATAGAGTGTATGGTATAGAGTGTAGAGTGTAGGATATAGAGTGTAGGGTATAGAGTGTAGAGTGTAGGGTATAGAGTGTAGGGTATGGAGTGTAGGGTATAGAGTGTAGAGTGTAGGGATTAGAGTGTAGGGTATAGAGTGTAGGGTATAGAGTGTAGGGTATAGAGTGTAGGGTGTAGAGTGTAGGGTATAGAGTGTAGGGTATAGAGTGTAGGGTATAGAGTGTATGGTATAGAGTGTAGGGTATAGAGTGTAGGGCATAGAGTGTAGGGTATAGAGTGTAGGGTGTAGGCTATAGGATGTAGGGTATAGAGTGTAGAGTGTAGGGTATAGAGTGTAGGGTATAGAGTGTAGGGTATAGAGTGTATGGTATAGAGTGTAGAGTGTAGGCTATAGTGTGTAGGGTATAGAATGCAGGGTGTAGAGTGTAGGGTATAGAGTGTAGGGTATAGAGTGTAGAGTGTAGGGTATAGAGTGTATGCTATAGAGTGTATGGTGTAGAGTGTATGGTATAGAGTGTAGGGTATAGAGAGTAGGGTATAGAGTGTAGGGTATAGAGTGTATGTTATACAGTGTAGGGTATAGAGTGTAGGGTAGAGAGTGTAGAGTGTAGGGTATAGAGTGTAGGGTATAGAGTGTAGAGTGTCGGGATTAGAGTGTAGGGTATAGAGTGTAGGATGTGGAGTGTAGGGTATAGAGTGTAGAGTGTAGGGTATAGAGTGTATGGTATAGAGTGTAGGGTATAGAGTGTAGGGTGTAGAGTTTAGGGTATAGAGTGTAGGGTATAGAGTGTAGGGTATAGAGTGTAGGGTGTAGAGTGTAGGGTATAGAGTGTAGGGTATAGCGTGTAGGGTATAGAGTGTATGGTATAGAGTGTAGAGTGTAGGATATAGAGTGTAGGGTATAGAGTGTAGAGTGTAGGGTATAGAGTGTAGGGTATGGAGTGTAGGGTATAGAGTGTAGAGTGTAGGGATTAGAGTGTAGGGTATAGAGTGTAGGGTATAGAGTGTAGGGTATAGAGTGTAGGGTGTAGAGTGTAGGGTATAGAGTGTAGGGTATAGAGTGTAGGGTATAGAGTGTATGGTATAGAGTGTAGGGTATAGAGTGTAGGGCATAGAGTGTAGGGTATAGAGTGTAGGGTGTAGAGTGTAGGGTATAGAGTGTAGGGTATAGAGTGCAGAGTGTAGGGTATAGAATGTAGGGTATAGAGTGTAGGGTATAGAGGGTGGAGTGTAGGGATTAGAGTGTAGGGTATAGAGTGTAGGGTATAGAGTGTAGAGTGTAGGGTATAGAGTGTAGGGTATAGAGTGTAGGGTATAGAGTGTAGGGCATAGAGTGTAGGGTATAGAGTGTAGGGTATAGAGTGTAGGGTATAGAGTGTAGGGTATAGAGTGTAGGGTATAGAGTGTAGGGTATAGATTGTAGAGTGTAGGGTATAGAGTGTAGGGTATAGAGTGTAGGGTATAGAGTGTAGGGTATAGAGTGTAGGGAATAGAGTGTAGGGCTTAGAGTGTAGGGTATAGAGTGTAGGGTATAGAGTGTAGAGTGTAGGGTATAGAGTGTAGGGTATAGAGTGTAGGGTATAGAGTGTATAGTGTAGGGTATAGAGTGTAGGGTATAGAGTGTAGGGTATAGAGTGTAGAGTGTAGGGTATAGAGTGTAGGGTATAGAGTGTAGGGTATAGAGTGTAGGGCATAGAGTGTAGGGTATAGAGTGTAGGGTATAGAGTGTAGGGTATAGAGTGTAGGGTATAGAGTGTAGAGTGTAGGGCATAGAGTGTAGAGTGTAGGGTATAGAGTGTAGGGTATAAAGTGTAGGGTATAGAGTGTAGAGTGTAGGGTATAGAGTGTAGAGTGTAGGGTATAGAGTGTAGGGTATAGAGTGTAGGGTAGAGAGTGTAGGGTAGAGAGTGTAGAGTGTAGGGTATAGAGTGTAGGGTATAGAGTGTAGGGTATAGAGTGTAGGGAATAGAGTGTAGAGTGTAAGGTATAGAGTGTAGAGTGTAGGGCATAGAGTGTAGAGTGTAGGGTATAGAGTGTATGGTATAGAGTGTAGGGTATAGAGTGTAGGGTATAGAGTGTAGAGTGTAGGGTGTAGAGTGTAGGGTATAGCGTGTAGAGTGTAGGGCATAGAGTGTAGAGTGTAGGGTATAGAGTGTAGGGTATAGAGTGTAGGGTATAGAGTGTAGGGTATAGAGTGTAGGGTATAGAGTGTAGAGTGTAGGGTATAGAGTGTAGAGTGTAGAGTATAGAGTGTAGGGTATAGAGTGTAGGGTATAGAGTGTAGGGTATAGAGTGTAGGGTATAGAGTTTAGAGTGTAGGGTATAGAGTGTAGAGTGTAGGGTATAGAGTGTATGGTATAGAGTGTAGGGTATAGAGTGTAGGGTGTAGAGTGTTGGGTATAGAGTGTAGGGTATAGAGTGTAGGGTATAGAGTGTAGGGTATAGAGTGTAGGGAATAGAGTGTAGAATGTAAGGTATAGAGTGTAGAGTTGCGGTCGATTTTTTGGACATCCGCCTGGAGGTCGACCATTCTCGGCGTATCCAGGCTGATGTCTTCAGAAAGTCGACCTCCGTCAATGCGCTTCTACATGCGTCATCAGCACATGACCCATCCACGGTGAGGGCCGTCCCGGTTGGACAGTTCCTCAGGATGCGGCGAATATGCTCCTCTGAGCCCAGATTCGAGGCACAGGCCTCGGATCTGAAAGACCGTTTTCTGGCCCGGGGCTATAGCCGGAGATCTATTAAATACGGCTATGATCGCGCCAGAAGAACCCCACGTGAGACTCTTCTACATCCGTCCGCTAAGCGGACTAACAGGGATGGGGCCAATCCCATTCGTTTTATCTCAACTTACAACCACGAGTGGGGTAATATGCGCTCCATCCTTGCCAAACATTGGTCTGTCTTGAAGACCGAGCCCTCCCTGGCGACCTCCCTTGGCCCTAACCCACAGATGACATCGAGGAGGTGTAAAAATTTAAACGATTTATTGGTGCGTAGCCATTATGTCCCCACCCCGAACAACCCATTTGGAACAAGGGGGCCTAATGTGGGATGCTTCCCCTGTGGGCACTGTCTTGCCTGCACCAATGTCCTGCGATGCTCTAGCTTTATGTCCACGGATGGAACTAAAAAATATGATATCAGGGAGTGGATCTCTTGTAGCACAACCAATGTGGTTTATTATGCAACGTGCCCCTGTCCCATGGTGTACGTGGGCTTAACCACTCGGGAACTGAGAGTCAGGGTCCGTGAGCATGTGCGGGACATTGGTGCGGCCAGGACGGTGCCGGACATTGCTGAACTTAAATCAATACCCCGCCATTTCAGAATGCACCACAAATGTGATGCAAAATTATTAAAGGTGAGAGGTATTGACGTTTTACATCTGGGAGTTCGAGGTGGGGACAATAAGAAATTTTTGGCACAAAAAGAAACAAAATGGATAGTGCAACTGGGCACTATGGCACCAAATGGCCTAAATGAGGCATTGAGTTTCTCCTCCTACTTATGATTACTGCTCCGCCTTCTGCTCATGGTGTGGTTGTCTATATTGTGTACCTCCTGCGTTCCTGAGGCTATTACAGTAGTTATAATCCTCTCTACCCGGTCCTCCATACCCGTTTGCAGTCGGGTGGTTGTTTTTATGTTGTTTTTATGCTGTTTTAATCTTTTTTTATGTGATTTTAATTGTTGTTCTTTTCTACATATTCATACTAATAGTGAACCGGAGTGATGTGATGCCCAGAGGTGTTCCTTGTTATATTGCCCTGTGGCCCTGCGAATTCTCATTACCATCCCTTCCATGATGTAAAGACCACATCGACTGTGATTACGGCGCAAGTGAACATGACGGACAATACATGCATGAAGCAAGGAGCATGTTGGCCGTATCAGTCAACCAACGCACAGAAATTTAGTTTTTTTGTTTGTTTATTATTATCAGTTTTTGTATTTGTTCTAATAGTTTTGTTATATATGTTTTCTGTTGTGCGTCTCCGTGTCCCACTTTTGTGTACTGTGGGATTGGAGTCTGATGGGTATTTCGATTCCTTTTGGAAGCTGGGGGTGAGGCGGGCGGACTTCGGATCGGTGCAACTGCATCTGATTGTCTAGAGTCACCATTTTGTATTCACATCAGTGGCAGTGTGCATCGCGCTGTGTGCCGCCTTGTCCCGGTGTGCACGGGCGTCTGCGCGGCTTGTTCGCTGATTGCAGGCTTCTCCTGCATCTGCGTGCTTGCTGTGACGCCCGTTTGCACTGCCGGGACCTGTCGGACGCAGTGCGCATGCGCCGATAGCGCTACTGTTATTGGCCGCCGGGCGCCATGTGACCTGGGTCAGGGGCTATTTCAAGGTCCTTTTGAGCATTTTAGAGTTATCCCCTTGAGAAAGCGGCGGTGTGTAGCCGCGAAACGCGCGTCGGGGACCACCTCCCGACTGCCCCTCCACCCTGCCCGTGTTTTAGGTGAGTCCTTGTCCTGTGGCTGGCGTTTTATGATTTTCCATCTGTTTGTTACAGTGCCAGCAGCAATGGCACCGCTGTGTGCATAGGTTCTCACCTGTTACCTTAATGACACTGACACTTTTTGTCTACCTACCTTTAGACCGGTTAAACTTTGGCATTATCCCTGCGCTAGCTTTATTATTTCTGGTACCTTATGAGGTTGTAATTTATTATTCTATATGGCACATATGGGTTTATGTTTCTCCGGGTGGACATACTTGTGGTTTCACTGAGATCGATACTAGTGTCCAGTGTCCTACTTTCCCCTTTCTTTTTGGGAGGGGTGGGCAGGGGTTTGATATGTATACCCAGGTGGGTAGATATCATAAGGAGAGGGAGTAGGGATATGGGGGTTATGTTTTTCAGCTTATCACCAACGGCCATCTTTGTTCATATTATTTGAATATATTTGATATGTAATGATATGTTATGTGATGTTTCTGAATAAAGTTGATCTATATTGTTCATCGATGCTCAGTTCTTCCTCCTGGCAATATAATTTGTTTTGAGCGGATAGTGAGTTCGGATTGTCTTGGTGGTATTTTCACCAGAAATCGGTTTTCTCACATTATGCATTTGGGATTTTTGTTCATAGAGTGTAGAGTGTAGGGTATAGAGTGTAGGGTATAGAGTGTAGAGTGTAGGGATTAGAGTGTAGGGTATAGAGTGTAGGGTATAGAGTGTAGGGTATAGAGTGTAGAGTGCAGGGTATAGAGTATAGGGTATAGAGTGTAGGGCATAGAGTGTAGGGTATAGAGTGTAGGGTATAGAGTGTAGAGTGTAGGGTATAGAGTGTAGGGTATAGAGTGTAGGGTATGGAGTGTAGAGTGTAGGGTATAGAGTGTAGGGTATAGAGTGTAGGGTATAGAGTGTAGGGTATAGAGTGTAGGGCATAGAGTGTAGGGTATAGAGTGTAGAGTGTAGGGTATAGAGTGTAGGGTATAGAGTGTAGGGTATAGAGTGTAGAGTGTAGGGTATAGAGTGTAGGGTATAGAGTGTAGGGTATAGAGTGTAGAGTGTAGGGTATAGAGTGTAGGGTATAGAGTGTAGGGTATAGAGTGTAGGGCATAGAGTGTAGGGTATAGAGTGTAGGGTATAGAGTGTAGAGTGTAGGGTATAGAGTGTAGGGTATAGAGTGTAGAGTGTAGGGTATAGAGTGTAGGGTATAGAGTGTAGGGTATAGAGTGTAGAGTGTAGGGTATAGAGTGTAGGGTATAGAGTGTAGGGTATAGAGTGTAGGGTATAGAGTGTAGGGCATAGAGTGTAGGGTATAGAGTGTAGGGTATAGAGTGTAGAGTGTAGGGTATAGAGTGTAGGGTATAGAGTGTAGGGTATAGAGTGTAGAGTGTAGGGTATATAGTGTAGGGTATAGAGTGTAGGGTATAGAGTGTAGAGTGTAGGGCACAGAGTGTAGAGTGTAGGGTATAGAGTGTAGGGTATAGAGTGTAGGGTATAGAGTGTAGAGTGTAGGGTATAGAGTGTAGAGTGTAGGGTATAGAGTGTAGGGTATAGAGTGTAGGGTAGAGAGTGTAGGGTAGAGAGTGTAGAGTGTAGGGTATAGAGTGTAGGGTATAGAGTGTAGGGTATAGAGTATAGAGTGTAGGGATTAGAGTGTAGGGTATAGAGTGTAGGGTGTAGAGTGTAGGGTATAGAGTGTAGAGTGTAGGGTATAGAGTGTATGGTATAGAGTGTAGGGTATAGAGTGTAGGGTATAGAGTGTAGGGTATAGAGTGTAGGGTATAGAGTGTAGGGAATAGAGTGTAGAGTGTAGGGTATAGAGTGTAGGGTATAGAGTGTAGGGTATAGAGTGTAGGGTATAGAGTGTAGAGTGTAAGGTATAGAGTGTAGAGTGTAGGGCATAGAGTGTAGAGTGTAGGGTATAGAGTGTAGGGTATAGAGTGTAGGGTATAGAGTATAGAGTGTAGGGATTAGAGTGTAGGGTATAGAGTGTAGGGTGTAGAGTGTAGGGTATAGAGTGTAGAGTGTAGGGTATAGAGTGTATGGTATAGAGTGTAGGGTATAGAGTGTAGGGTATAGAGTGTAGGGTATAGAGTGTAGGGTATAGAGTGTAGGGAATAGAGTGTAGAGTGTAGGGTATAGAGTGTAGGGTATAGAGTGTAGGGTATAGAGTGTAGGGTATAGAGTGTAGAGTGTAAGGTATAGAGTGTAGAGTGTAGGGCATAGAGTGTAGAGTGTAGGGTATAGAGTGTAGGGTATAGAGTGTAGGGTATAGAGTGTAGGGAATAGAGTGTAGAGTGTAGGGTATAGAGTGTAGGGTATAGAGTGTAGGGTATAGAGTGTAGGGTATAGAGTGTAGAGTGTAAGGTATAGAGTGTAGAGTGTAGGGCATAGAGTGTAGAGTGTAGGGTATAGAGTGTAGGGTATAGAGTGTAGGGTAGAGAGTGTAGAGTGTAGGGTATAGAGTGTAGGGTATAGAGTGTAGAGTGTCGGGATTAGAGTGTAGGGTATAGAGTGTAGGATGTGGAGTGTAGGGTATAGAGTGTAGAGTGTAGGGTATAGAGTGTATGGTATAGAGTGTAGGGTATAGAGTGTAGGGTGTAGAGTTTAGGGTATAGAGTGTAGGGTATAGAGTGTAGGGTATAGAGTGTAGGGTGTAGAGTGTAGGGCATAGAGTGTAGGGTATAGCGTGTAGGGTATAGAGTGTATGGTATAGAGTGTAGAGTGTAGGATATAGAGTGTAGGGTATAGAGTGTAGAGTGTAGGGTATAGAGTGTAGGGTATGGAGTGTAGGGTATAGAGTGTAGAGTGTAGGGATTAGAGTGTAGGGTATAGAGTGTAGGGTATAGAGTGTAGGGTATAGAGTGTAGGGTGTAGAGTGTAGGGTATAGAGTGTAGGGTATAGAGTGTAGGGTATAGAGTGTAGAGTGTAGGGTATAGAGTGTATGGTATAGAGTGTAGGGTATAGAGTGTAGGGCATAGAGTGTAGGGTATAGAGTGTAGGGTGTAGAGTGTAGGGTATAAGTGTAGGGTATAGAGTGCAGAGTGTAGGGTATAGAGAGTAGGGTATAGAGTGTAGGGTATAGAGTGTAGGGTATAGAGTGTAGGGTATAGAGTGTAGGGTATAGAGTGTAGAGTGTAGGGTATAGAGTGTAGAGTGTAGGGAATAGAGTGTAGGGTATAGAGTGTAGGGTATAGAGTGTAGGATATAGAGTGTAGGGTATAGAGTGTAGAGTGTAGGGTATAGAGTGTAGAGTGTAAGGTATAGAGTGTATGGTATAGAGTGTAGGGTATAGAGTGTAGGTTGTAGAGTGTTGGGTATAGAGTGTAGGGTATAGAGTGTAGGGTATAGAGTGTAGGGTATAGAGTGTATGGAATAGAGTGTAGAGTGTAAGGTATAGAGTGTAGAGTGTAGGGTATAGAGTGTAGAGTGTAGGGTATAGAGTGTAGGGTATAGAGTGTAGGGTATAGAGTGTAGAGTGTAGGGTATAGAGTGTAGAGTGTAGGGTATAGAGTGTAGAGTGTAGGGCATAGAGTGTAGAGTGTAGGGTATAGAGTGTAGGGTATAGAGTGTAGGGTATAGAGTGTAGGGTATAGAGTGTAGAGTGTAGGGTATAGAGTGTAGAGTGTAGGGTATAGAGTGTAGGGTATAGAGTGTAGGGTAGAGAGTGTAGAGTGTAGGGTATAGAGTGTAGGGTATAGAGTGTAGAGTGTAGGGATTGGAGTGTAGGGTATAGAGTGTAGGGTGTAGAGTGTAGGGTATAGAGTGTAGAGTGTAGGGTATTGAGTGTATGGTATAGAGTGTAGGGTATAGAGTGTAGGGTGTAGAGTGTAGGGTATAGAGTGTAGGGTATAGAGTGTAGGGTATAGAGTGTAGGGTATAGAGTGTAGGGAATAGAGTGTAGAGTGTAAGGTATAGAGTGTAGAGTGTAGGGTATAGAGTGTAGGGTATAGAGTGTAGAGTGTAGGGATTAGAGTGTAGGGTATAGAGTGTAGGGTGTAGAGTGTAGGGTATAGAGTGTAGAATGTAGGGTATAGAGTGTAGGGTATAGAGTGTAGGGTATAGAGTGTAGGGTGTAGAGTGTAGGGTATAGAGTGTAGGGTATAGAGTGTAGGGTATAGAGTGTAGGGAATAGAGTGTAGAGTGTAAGGTATAGAGTGTAGAGTGTAGGGTATAGAGTGTAGGGTATAGACTGTAGGGTATAGAGTGTAGGGTATAGAGTGTAGGGTATAGATTGTAGAGTGTAGGCTATAGGATGTAGGGTATAGAGTGTAGAGTGTAGGGTATAGAGTGTAGGGTATAGAGTGTAGGGTATAGAGTGTATGGTATAGAGTGTAGAGTGTAGGCTATAGTGTGTAGGGTATAGAATGCAGGGTGTAGAGTGTAGGGTATAGAGTGTAGGGTATAGAGTGTAGAGTGTAGGGTATAGAGTGTATGCTATAGAGTGTATGGTGTAGAGTGTATGGTATAGAGTGTAGGGTATAGAGAGTAGGGTATAGAGTGTAGGGTATAGAGTGTATGTTATACAGTGTAGGGTATAGAGTGTAGGGTAGAGAGTGTAGAGTGTAGGGTATAGAGTGTAGGGTATAGAGTGTAGAGTGTCGGGATTAGAGTGTAGGGTATAGAGTGTAGGATGTGGAGTGTAGGGTATAGAGTGTAGAGTGTAGGGTATAGAGTGTATGGTATAGAGTGTAGGGTATAGAGTGTAGGGTGTAGAGTTTAGGGTATAGAGTGTAGGGTATAGAGTGTAGGGTATAGAGTGTAGGGTGTAGAGTGTAGGGTATAGAGTGTAGGGTATAGCGTGTAGGGTATAGAGTGTATGGTATAGAGTGTAGAGTGTAGGATATAGAGTGTAGGGTATAGAGTGTAGAGTGTAGGGTATAGAGTGTAGGGTATGGAGTGTAGGGTATAGAGTGTAGAGTGTAGGGATTAGAGTGTAGGGTATAGAGTGTAGGGTATAGAGTGTAGGGTATAGAGTGTAGGGTGTAGAGTGTAGGGTATAGAGTGTAGGGTATAGAGTGTAGGGTATAGAGTGTATGGTATAGAGTGTAGGGTATAGAGTGTAGGGCATAGAGTGTAGGGTATAGAGTGTAGGGTGTAGAGTGTAGGGTATAGAGTGTAGGGTATAGAGTGCAGAGTGTAGGGTATAGAATGTAGGGTATAGAGTGTAGGGTATAGAGTGTAGGGTATAGAGTGTAGGGTATAGAGTGTAGAGTGTAGGGTATAGAGTGTAGTGTGTAGGGTATAGAGTGTAGGGTATAGAGTGTAGGGTATAGAGTGTAGGATATAGAGTGTAGGGTATAGAGTGTAGAGTGTAGGGTATAGAGTGTAGAGTGTAGGGTATAGCGTGTATGGTATAGAGTGTAGGGTATAGAGTGTAGGGTGTAGAGTGTTGGGTATAGAGTGTAGGGTATAGAGTGTAGGGTATAGAGTGTAGGGTATAGAGTGTATGGAATAGAGTGTAGAGTGTAAGGTATAGAGTGTAGAGTGTAGGGTATAGAGTGTAGGGTATAGAGTGTAGAGTGTAGGGATTAGAGTATAGGGTATAGAGTGTAGGGTATAGAGTGTTGGGTATAGAGTGTAGAGTGTAGGGTATAGAGTGTAGGGTATAGAGTGTAGGGTATAGAGTGTAGAGAGTAGGGTATAGAGTGTAGGGTATAGAGTGTAGGGTATAGAGTGTAGAGTGTAGGGTAAAGAGTGTAGGGTATAGAGTGTAGGGTATAGAGTGTAGGGTATAGAGTGTAGGGCATAGAGTGTAGGGTATAGAGTGTAGAGTGTAGGGTATAGAGTGTAGGGTATAGAGTGTAGGGTATAGAGTGTAGAGTGTAGGGTATAGAGTGTAGGGTATAGAGTGTAGGGTATAGAGTGTAGAGTGTAGGGTATAGAGTGTAGGGTATAGAGTGTAGGGTATAGAGTGTAGGGCATAGAGTGTAGGGTATAGATTGTAGGGTAAAGAGTGTAGAGTGTAGGATATAGAGTGTAGGGTATAGAGTGTAGGGTATAGAGTGTAGAGTGTAGGGCATAGAGTGTAGAGTGTAGGGTATAGAGTGTAGGGTATAGAGTGTAGAGTGTAGGGTATAGATTGTAGAGTGTAGGGTATAGAGTGTAGGGTATAGAGTGTAGGGTAGAGAGTGTAGTGTAGAGAGTGTAGAGTGTAGGGTATAGAGTGTAGGGTATAGAGTGTAGGGTATAGAGTGTAGAGTGTAGGGATTAGAGTGTAGGGTAGAGAGTGTAGGGTGTAGAGTGTAGGGCATAGAGTGTAGAGTGTAGGGTATAGAGTGTATGGTATAGAGTGTAGGGTATAGAGTGTAGGGTATAGAGTGTAGGGTATAGAGTGTAGGGTATAGTGTGTAGGGAATAGAGTGTTGAGTGTAAGGTATAGAGTGTAGAGTGTAGGGCGTAGAGTGTAGGGTATAGAGTGTAGGGTATAGAGTGTAGGGTATAGAGTGTAAGGTATAGAGTGTAGAGTGTAGGGTATAGAGTGTAGAGTGTAGGGCATAGAGTGTAGAGTGTAGGGTATAGAGTGTAGGGTATAGAGTGTAGGGTATATTGTGTAGGGTATAGAGTGTAGGGTATAGAGTGTAGAGTGTAGGGTATAGAGTGTAGAGTGTAGGGTATAGAGTGTAGGGTATAGAGTGTAGGGTATAGAGTGTAGTGTAGAGAGTGTAGAGTGTAGGGTATAGAGTGTAGGGTATAGAGTGTAGGGTATAGAGTGTAGAGTGTAGGGATTAGAGTGTAGGGTATAGAGTGTAGGGTGTAGAGTGTAGGGTATAGAGTGTAGAGTGTAGGGTATAGAGTGTATGGTATAGAGTGTAGGGTATAGAGTGTAGGGTGTAGAGTGTAGGGTATAGAGAGTAGGGTATAGAGTGTAGGGTATAGAGTGTAGGGTATAGAGTGTAGGGAATAGAGTGTAGAGTGTAATGTATAGAGTGTAGAGTGTAGGGTATAGAGTGTAGGGTATAGAGTGTAGAGTGTAGGGATTAGAGTGTAGGGTATAGAGTGTAGGGTATAGAGTGTAGGGTAGAGAGTGTAGAGTGTAGGGTATAGAGTGTAGGGTATAGAGTGTAGGGTATAGAGTGTAGGGCATAGAGTGTAGGGTATAGAGTGTAGGGTATAGAGTGTAGAGTGTAGGGAATAGAGTGTAGGGTATAGAGTGTAGGGTACAGAGTGTAGGATATAGAGTGTAGGGTATAGAGTGTAGAGTGTAGGGTATAGAGTGTAGAGTGTAGGGTATAGAGTGTATGGTATAGAGTGTAGGGTATAGAGTGTAGGTTGTAGAGTGTTGGGTATAGAGTGTAGGGTATAGAGTGTAGGGTATAGAGTGTAGGGTATAGAGTGTATGGAATAGAGTGTAGAGTGTAAGGTATAGAGTGTAGAGTGTAGGGTATAGAGTGTAGAGTGTAGGGTATAGAGTGTAGGGTATAGAGTGTAGGGTATAGAGTGTAGAGTTAGGGTATAGAGTGTAGAGTGTAGGGTATAGAGTGTAGAGTGTAGGGCATAGAGTGTAGAGTGTAGGGTATAGAGTGTAGGGTATAGAGTGTAGGGTATAGAGTGTAGAGTGTAGGGTATAGAGTGTAGAGTGTAGGGTATAGAGTGTAGGGTATAGAGTGTAGGGTAGAGAGTGTAGAGTGTAGGGTATAGAGTGTAGGGTATAGAGTGTAGAGTGTAGGGATTGGAGTGTAGGGTATAGAGTGTAGGGTGTAGAGTGTAGGGTATAGAGTGTAGAGTGTAGGGTATTGAGTGTATGGTATAGAGTGTAGGGTATAGAGTGTAGGGTGTAGAGTGTAGGGTATAGAGTGTAGGGTATAGAGTGTAGGGTATAGAGTGTAGGGTATAGAGTGTAGGGAATAGAGTGTAGAGTGTAAGGTATAGAGTGTAGAGTGTAGGGTATAGAGTGTAGGGTATAGAGTGTAGAGTGTAGGGATTAGAGTGTAGGGTATAGAGTGTAGGGTGTAGAGTGTAGGGTATAGAGTGTAGAATGTAGGGTATAGAGTGTAGGGTATAGAGTGTAGGGTATAGAGTGTAGGGTGTAGAGTGTAGGGTATAGAGTGTAGGGTATAGAGTGTAGGGTATAGAGTGTAGGGAATAGAGTGTAGAGTGTAAGGTATAGAGTGTAGAGTGTAGGGTATAGAGTGTAGGGTATAGACTGTAGGGTATAGAGTGTAGGGTATAGAGTGTAGGGTATAGATTGTAGAGTGTAGGCTATAGGATGTAGGGTATAGAGTGTAGAGTGTAGGGTATAGAGTGTAGGGTATAGAGTGTAGGGTATAGAGTGTATGGTATAGAGTGTAGAGTGTAGGCTATAGTGTGTAGGGTATAGAATGCAGGGTGTAGAGTGTAGGGTATAGAGTGTAGGGTATAGAGTGTAGAGTGTAGGGTATAGAGTGTATGCTATAGAGTGTATGGTGTAGAGTGTATGGTATAGAGTGTAGGGTATAGAGAGTAGGGTATAGAGTGTAGGGTATAGAGTGTATGTTATACAGTGTAGGGTATAGAGTGTAGGGTAGAGAGTGTAGAGTGTAGGGTATAGAGTGTAGGGTATAGAGTGTAGAGTGTCGGGATTAGAGTGTAGGGTATAGAGTGTAGGATGTGGAGTGTAGGGTATAGAGTGTAGAGTGTAGGGTATAGAGTGTATGGTATAGAGTGTAGGGTATAGAGTGTAGGGTGTAGAGTTTAGGGTATAGAGTGTAGGGTATAGAGTGTAGGGTATAGAGTGTAGGGTGTAGAGTGTAGGGTATAGAGTGTAGGGTATAGCGTGTAGGGTATAGAGTGTATGGTATAGAGTGTAGAGTGTAGGATATAGAGTGTAGGGTATAGAGTGTAGAGTGTAGGGTATAGAGTGTAGGGTATGGAGTGTAGGGTATAGAGTGTAGAGTGTAGGGATTAGAGTGTAGGGTATAGAGTGTAGGGTATAGAGTGTAGGGTATAGAGTGTAGGGTGTAGAGTGTAGGGTATAGAGTGTAGGGTATAGAGTGTAGGGTATAGAGTGTATGGTATAGAGTGTAGGGTATAGAGTGTAGGGCATAGAGTGTAGGGTATAGAGTGTAGGGTGTAGAGTGTAGGGTATAGAGTGTAGGGTATAGAGTGCAGAGTGTAGGGTATAGAATGTAGGGTATAGAGTGTAGGGTATAGAGTGTAGGGTATAGAGTGTAGGGTATAGAGTGTAGAGTGTAGGGTATAGAGTGTAGTGTGTAGGGTATAGAGTGTAGGGTATAGAGTGTAGGGTATAGAGTGTAGGATATAGAGTGTAGGGTATAGAGTGTAGAGTGTAGGGTATAGAGTGTAGAGTGTAGGGTATAGAGTGTATGGTATAGAGTGTAGGGTATAGAGTGTAGGGTGTAGAGTGTTGGGTATAGAGTGTAGGGTATAGAGTGTAGGGTATAGAGTGTAGGGTATAGAGTGTATGGAATAGAGTGTAGAGTGTAAGGTATAGAGTGTAGAGTGTAGGGTATAGAGTGTAGGGTATAGAGTGTAGAGTGTAGGGATTAGAGTATAGGGTATAGAGTGTAGGGTATAGAGTGTTGGGTATAGAGTGTAGAGTGTAGGGTATAGAGTGTAGGGTATAGAGTGTAGGGTATAGAGTGTAGAGAGTAGGGTATAGAGTGTAGGGTATAGAGTGTAGGGTATAGAGTGTAGAGTGTAGGGTAAAGAGTGTAGGGTATAGAGTGTAGGGTATAGAGTGTAGGGTATAGAGTGTAGGGCATAGAGTGTAGGGTATAGAGTGTAGAGTGTAGGGTATAGAGTGTAGGGTATAGAGTGTAGGGTATAGAGTGTAGAGTGTAGGGTATAGAGTGTAGGGTATAGAGTGTAGGGTATAGAGTGTAGAGTGTAGGGTATAGAGTGTAGGGTATAGAGTGTAGGGTATAGAGTGTAGGGCATAGAGTGTAGGGTATAGATTGTATGGTAAAGAGTGTAGAGTGTAGGATATAGAGTGTAGGGTATAGAGTGTAGGGTATAGAGTGTAGAGTGTAGGGCATAGAGTGTAGAGTGTAGGGTATAGAGTGTAGGGTATAGAGTGTAGAGTGTAGGGTATAGATTGTAGAGTGTAGGGTATAGAGTGTAGGGTATAGAGTGTAGGGTAGAGAGTGTAGTGTAGAGAGTGTAGAGTGTAGGGTATAGAGTGTAGGGTATAGAGTGTAGGGTATAGAGTGTAGAGTGTAGGGATTAGAGTGTAGGGTAGAGAGTGTAGGGTGTAGAGTGTAGGGCATAGAGTGTAGAGTGTAGGGTATAGAGTGTATGGTATAGAGTGTAGGGTATAGAGTGTAGGGTATAGAGTGTAGGGTATAGAGTGTAGGGTATAGTGTGTAGGGAATAGAGTGTTGAGTGTAAGGTATAGAGTGTAGAGTGTAGGGCGTAGAGTGTAGGGTATAGAGTGTAGGGTATAGAGTGTAGGGTATAGAGTGTAAGGTATAGAGTGTAGAGTGTAGGGTATAGAGTGTAGAGTGTAGGGCATAGAGTGTAGAGTGTAGGGTATAGAGTGTAGGGTATAGAGTGTAGGGTATATTGTGTAGGGTATAGAGTGTAGGGTATAGAGTGTAGAGTGTAGGGTATAGAGTGTAGAGTGTAGGGTATAGAGTGTAGGGTATAGAGTGTAGGGTATAGAGTGTAGTGTAGAGAGTGTAGAGTGTAGGGTATAGAGTGTAGGGTATAGAGTGTAGGGTATAGAGTGTAGAGTGTAGGGATTAGAGTGTAGGGTATAGAGTGTAGGGTGTAGAGTGTAGGGTATAGAGTGTAGAGTGTAGGGTATAGAGTGTATGGTATAGAGTGTAGGGTATAGAGTGTAGGGTGTAGAGTGTAGGGTATAGAGAGTAGGGTATAGAGTGTAGGGTATAGAGTGTAGGGTATAGAGTGTAGGGAATAGAGTGTAGAGTGTAATGTATAGAGTGTAGAGTGTAGGGTATAGAGTGTAGGGTATAGAGTGTAGAGTGTAGGGATTAGAGTGTAGGGTATAGAGTGTAGGGTATAGAGTGTAGGGTAGAGAGTGTAGAGTGTAGGGTATAGAGTGTAGGGTATAGAGTGTAGGGTATAGAGTGTAGGGCATAGAGTGTAGGGTATAGAGTGTAGGGTATAGAGTGTAGAGTGTAGGGTATAGAGTGTAGGGTATAGAGTGTAGAGTGTAGGGTATAGAGTGTAGGGTATAGAGTGTAGGGTATAGAGTGTAGGGTATAGAGTGTAAAGTGTAGGGTATAGAGTGTAGGGTATAGAGTGTAGGGTATAGAGTGTAGAGTGTAGGGTATAGAGTGTAGGGTATAGAGTGTAGGGTATAGAGTGTAGAGTGTAGGGTATAGAGTGTAGGGTATAAAGTGTAGGGTATATAGTGTAGGGTATAGAGTGTAGGGCATAGAGTGTAGGGTATAGAGTGTAGGGTATAGAGTGTAGGGCATAGAGTGTAGGGTATAGAGTGTAGGGTATAGAGTGTAGGGTATAGAGTGTAGGGTATAGAGTGTAGGGTATAGAGTGTAGAGTGTAGGGTATAGAGTGTAGGGTATAGAGTGTAGGGTATAGAGTGTAGAGTGTAGGGTATAGAGTGTAGGGTATAGAGTGTAGGGTATAGAGTGTAGGGCATAGAGTGTAGGGTATAGAGTGTAGGGTATAGAGTGTAGAGTGTAGGGTATAGAGTGTAGGGTATAGAGTGTAGGGTATAGAGTGTAGAGTGTAGGGCATAGAGTGTAGAGTGTAGGGTATAGAGTGTAGGGTATAGAGTGTAGGGTATAGAGTGTAGAGTGTAGGGTATAGAGTGTAGAGTGTAGGGTATAGAGTGTAGGGTATAGAGTGTAGGGTAGAGAGTGTAGGGTAGAGAGTGTAGAGTGTAGGGTATTGAGTGTAGGGTATAGAGTGTAGGGTATAGAGTGTAGAGTGTAGGGATTAGAGTGTAGTGTATAGAGTGTAGGGTGTAGAGTGTAGTGTATAGAGTGTAGAGTGTAGGGTATAGAGTGTATGGTATAGAGTGTAGGGTATAGAGTGTGGGGTGTAGAGTGTAGGGTATAGAGTGTAGGGTATAGAGTGTAGGGTATAGAGTGTAGGGAATAGAGTGTAGAGTGTAAGGTATAGAGTGTAGAGTGTAGGGCATAGAGTGTAGAGTGTAGGGTATAGAGTGTAGGGTATAGAGTGTAGGGTATAGAGTGTAGGGTATAGAGTGTAGAGTGTAGGGTATAGAGTGTAGAGTGTAGGGTATAGAGTGTAGAGTGTAGGGCATAGAGTGTAGAGTATAGGGTATAGAGTGTAGGGTATAGAGTGTAGGGTATAGAGTGTAGGGTATAGAGTGTAGAGTGTAGGGTATAGAGTGTAGAGTGTAGGGTATAGAGTGTAGGGTATAGAGTGTAGGGTAGAGAGTGTAGGGTAGAGAGTGTAGAGTGTAGGGTATAGAGTGTAGGGTATAGAGTGTAGGGTATAGAGTGTAGAGTGTAGGGATTAGAGTGTAGTGTATAGAGTGTAGGGTGTAGAGTGTAGGGTATAGAGTGTAGAGTGTAGGGTATAGAGTGTATGGTATAGAGTGTAGGGTATAGAGTGTGGGGTGTAGAGTGTAGGGTATAGAGTGTAGGGTATAGAGTGTAGAGAGTAGGGTATAGAGTGTAGAGTGTAGGGTATAGAGTGTAGGGTATAGAGTGTAGGGTATAGAGTGTAGGGTATAGAGTGTAGGGTATAGAGTGTAGGGTATAGAGTGTAGGGTATAGAGTTTAGAGTGTAGGGTATAGAGTGTAGAGTGTAGGGTATAGAGTGTAGGGTATAGAGTGCAGGGCATAGAGTGTAGGGTAGAGAGTGTAGAGTGTAGGGTATAGAGTGTAGGGTATAGAGTGTAGGGTGTAGAGTGTAGGGTATAGAGTGTAGAGTGTAGGGTATAGAGTGTATGGTATAGAGTGTAGGGTATAGAGTGTAGGGTGTAGAGTGTAGGGTATAGAGTGTAGGGTATAGAGTGTAGGGTATAGAGTGTAGGGTATAGATTGTAGGGAATAGAGTGTAGAGTGTAAGGTATAGAGTGTAGAGTGTAGGGTATAGAATGTAGGGTATAGAGAGTAGAGTGTAGGGATTAGAGTGTAGGGTATAGAGTGTAGGGTGTAGAGTGTAGGGTATAGAGTGTAGAGTGTAGGGTATAGAGTGTAGGGTATAGAGTGTAGGGTATAGAGTGTAGGGCATAGAGTGTAGGGTATAGATTGTAGGGTAAAGAGTGTAGAGTGTAGGATATAGAGTGTAGGGTATAGAGTGTAGGGTATAGAGTGTAGAGTGTAGGGCATAGAGTGTAGAGTGTAGGGTATAGAGTGTAGGGTATAGAGTGTAGAGTGTAGGGTATAGATTGTAGAGTGTAGGGTATAGAGTGTAGGGTATAGAGTGTAGGGTAGAGAGTGTAGTGTAGAGAGTGTAGAGTGTAGGGTATAGAGTGTAGGGTATAGAGTGTAGGGTATAGAGTGTAGAGTGAAGGGATTAGAGTGTAGGGTAGAGAGTGTAGGGTGTAGAGTGTAGGGCATAGAGTGTAGAGTGTAGGGTATAGAGTGTATGGTATAGAGTGTAGGGTATAGAGTGTAGGGTATAGAGTGTAGGGTATAGAGTGTAGGGTATAGTGTGTAGGGAATAGAGTGTTGAGTGTAAGGTATAGAGTGTAGAGTGTAGGGCGTAGAGTGTAGGGTATAGAGTGTAGGGTATAGAGTGTAGGGTATAGAGTGTAAGGTATAGAGTGTAGAGTGTAGGGTATAGAGTGTAGAGTGTAGGGCATAGAGTGTAGAGTGTAGGGTATAGAGTGTAGGGTATAGAGTGTAGGGTATATTGTGTAGGGTATAGAGTGTAGGGTATAGAGTGTAGAGTGTAGGGTATAGAGTGTAGAGTGTAGGGTATAGAGTGTAGGGTATAGAGTGTAGGGTATAGAGTGTAGTGTAGAGAGTGTAGAGTGTAGGGTATAGAGTGTAGGGTATAGAGTGTAGGGTATAGAGTGTAGAGTGTAGGGATTAGAGTGTAGGGTATAGAGTGTAGGGTGTAGAGTGTAGGGTATAGAGTGTAGAGTGTAGGGTATAGAGTGTATGGTATAGAGTGTAGGGTATAGAGTGTAGGGTGTAGAGTGTAGGGTATAGAGAGTAGGGTATAGAGTGTAGGGTATAGAGTGTAGGGTATAGAGTGTAGGGAATAGAGTGTAGAGTGTAATGTATAGAGTGTAGAGTGTAGGGTATAGAGTGTAGGGTATAGAGTGTAGAGTGTAGGGATTAGAGTGTAGGGTATAGAGTGTAGGGTATAGAGTGTAGGGTAGAGAGTGTAGAGTGTAGGGTATAGAGTGTAGGGTATAGAGTGTAGGGTATAGAGTGTAGGGCATAGAGTGTAGGGTATAGAGTGTAGGGTATAGAGTGTAGAGTGTAGGGTATAGAGTGTAGGGTATAGAGTGTAGAGTGTAGGGTATAGAGTGTAGGGTATAGAGTGTAGGGTATAGAGTGTAGGGTATAGAGTGTAGGGTATAGAGTGTAAAGTGTAGGGTATAGAGTGTAGGGTATAGAGTGTAGGGTATAGAGTGTAGAGTGTAGGGTATAGAGTGTAGGGTATAGAGTGTAGGGTATAGAGTGTAGAGTGTAGGGTATAGAGTGTAGGGTATAAAGTGTAGGGTATATAGTGTAGGGTATAGAGTGTAGGGCATAGAGTGTAGGGTATAGAGTGTAGGGTATAGAGTGTAGGGTATAGAGTGTAGGGTATAGAGTGTAGAGTGTAGGGTATAGAGTGTAGGGTATAGAGTGTAGGGTATAGAGTGTAGAGTGTAGGGTATAGAGTGTAGGGTATAGAGTGTAGGGTATAGAGTGTAGGGCATAGAGTGTAGGGTATAGAGTGTAGGGTATAGAGTGTAGAGTGTAGGGTATAGAGTGTAGGGTATAGAGTGTAGGGTATAGAGTGTAAAGTGTAGGGCATAGAGTGTAGAGTGTAGGGTATAGAGTGTAGGGTATAGAGTGTAGGGTATAGAGTGTAGAGTGTAGGGTATAGAGTGTAGAGTGTAGGGTATAGAGTGTAGGGTATAGAGTGTAGGGTAGAGAGTGTAGGGTAGAGAGTGTAGAGTGTAGGGTATTGAGTGTAGGGTATAGAGTGTAGGGTATAGAGTGTAGAGTGTAGGGATTAGAGTGTAGTGTATAGAGTGTAGGGTGTAGAGTGTAGTGTATAGAGTGTAGAGTGTAGGGTATAGAGTGTAGGGTATAGAGTGTGGGGTGTAGAGTGTAGGGTATAGAGTGTAGGGTATAGAGTGTAGGGTATAGTGTGTAGGGAATAGAGTGTAGAGTGTAAGGTATAGAGTGTAGAGTGTAGGGCATAGAGTGTAGAGTGTAGGGTATAGAGTGTAGGGTATAGAGTGTAGGGTATAGAGTGTAGGGTATAGAGTGTAGAGTGTAGGGTATAGAGTGTAGAGTGTAGGGTATAGAGTGTAGAGTGTAGGGCATAGAGTGTAGAGTGTAGGGTATAGAGTGTAGGGTATAGAGTGTAGGGTATAGAGTGTAGGGTATAGAGTGTAGAGTGTAGGGTATAGAGTGTAGAGTGTAGGGTATAGAGTGTAGGGTATAGAGTGTAGGGTAGAGAGTGTAGGGTAGAGAGTGTAGAGTGTAGGGTATAGAGTGTAGGGTATAGAGTGTAGGGTATAGAGTGTAGAGTGTAGGGATTAGAGTGTAGTGTATAGAGTGTAGGGTGTAGAGTGTAGGGTATAGAGTGTAGAGTGTAGGGTATAGAGTGTATGGTATAGAGTGTAGGGTATAGAGTGTGGGGTGTAGAGTGTAGGGTATAGAGTGTAGGGTATAGAGTGTAGAGTGTAGGGTATAGAGTGTAGAGTGTAGGGTATAGAGTGTAGGGTATAGAGTGTAGGGTATAGAGTGTAGGGTATAGAGTGTAGGGTATAGAGTGTAGGGTATAGAGTTTAGAGTGTAGGGTATAGAGTGTAGAGTGTAGGGTATAGAGTGTAGGGTATAGAGTGCAGGGCATAGAGTGTAGGGTAGAGAGTGTAGAGTGTAGGGTATAGAGTGTAGGGTATAGAGTGTAGGGTGTAGAGTGTAGGGTATAGAGTGTAGAGTGTAGGGTATAGAGTGTATGGTATAGAGTGTAGGGTATAGAGTGTAGGGTGTAGAGTGTAGGGTATAGAGTGTAGGGTATATAGTGTAGGGTATAGAGTGTAGGGTATAGATTGTAGGGAATAGAGTGTAGAGTGTAAGGTATAGAGTGTAGAGTGTAGGGTATAGAGTGTAGGGTATAGAGAGTAGAGTGTAGGGATTAGAGTGTAGGGTATAGAGTGTAGGGTGTAGAGTGTAGGGTATAGAGTGTAGAGTGTAGGGTATAGAGTGTATGGTATAGAGTGTAGGGTATAGAGTGTAGGGTGTAGAGTGTAGGGTATAGAGTGTAGGGTATATAGTGTAGGGTATAGAGTGTAGGGTATAGAGTGTAGGGAATAAAGTGTAGAGTGTAAGGTATAGAGTGTAGAGTGTAGGGTATAGAGTGTAGAGTATAGACTGTAGGGTATAGAGTGTAGGGCATAGAGTGTAGGGTATAGATTGTAGAGTGTAGGCTATATAGTGTAGGGTATAGAGTGTAGAGTGTAGGGTATAGAGTGTAGGGTATAGAGTGTAGGGTATAGAGTGTAGGGTATAGAGTGTAGAGTGTAGGGTATAGTGTGTAGGGTATAGAGTGCAGGGTGTAGAGTGTAGGGTATAGAGTGTAGGGTATAGAGTGTAGAGTGTAGGGTATAGAGTGTATGCTATAGAGTGTATGGTGTAGAGTGTAGGGTGTAGAGTGTAGTGTATAGAGTGTAGAGTGTAGGGTATAGAGTGTATGGTATAGAGTTTAGGGTATAGAGTGTGGGGTGTAGAGTGTAGGGTATAGAGTGTAGGGTATAGAGTGTAGGGTATAGAGTGTAGGGAATAGAGTGTAGAGTGTAAGGTATAGAGTGTAGAGTGTAGGGCATAGAGTGTAGAGTGTAGGGTATAGAGTGTAGGGTATAGAGTGTAGGGTATAGAGTGTAGGGTATAGAGTGTAGAGTGTAGGGTATAGAGTGTAGAGTGTAGGGTATAGAGTGTAGAGTGTAGGGCATAGAGTGTAGAGTGTAGGGTATAGAGTGTAGGGTATAGAGTGTAGGGTATAGAATGTAGGGTATAGAGTGTAGAGTGTAGGGTATAGAGTGTAGAGTGTAGGGTATAGAGTGTAGAGTGTATGGTATAGAGTGTAGGCTATAGAGTGTAGGGTATAGAGTGTAGAGTGTATGGTATAGAGTGTAGGGTATAGAGTGTAGGGTATAGAGTGTACGTTATAGAGTGTAGGGTATAGAGTGTAGGGTAGAGAGTGTAGAGTGTAGTGTATAGAGTGTAGGGTATAGAGTGTAGGGTATAGAGTGTAGAGTGTAGGGTATAGAGTGTATGCTATAGAGTGTATGGTGTAGAGTGTAGGGTGTAGAGTGTAGTGTATAGAGTGTAGAGTGTAGGGTATAGAGTGTATGGTATAGATTGTAGTTGGGTATAGAGTGTAGGAGTGTAGAGGTAGGTGAGGGTTGTAGAGGTAGGGAATAGTGGTGGAGGGTAAGAGTGTAGGGTAGAGTGGTAGTGGATAGAGTGTAGGTTAGGGTGTAGGGTGTAGGGAGTAGAGTGTAGGGTATAGGGAGTGGGGTTAGAGTGTAGGGTATGAGTGTAGAGGTGTAGTGGTAGAGAGTGTAGAGTGTAGGGTATAGGTGTAGGTGGAGTGTAGGGGTATAGATGGTGTGAGAGGTTGGGGATAGAGTGTAGGTGTAGGGTAGAGTGTAGAGTGTAGGGTATAGAGTGTAGGGTAGAGGTTGTGTAGGGTAGAGAGTGTAGGGTATGTGGGGAGTGTAGAGTGGGGTGTAGGGTGGAGTGTGTAGAGGGGTGGGGTATAGAGTGTGGGTAGAGTGTAGGGGTAGGAGTGTGTAGAGGTGTAGGGGTAGAGGGTGTGTGGTAGGGTTAGAGTGTAGGGGTAGGTAGAGTGTAGGGTGTAGGAGGTAGTGTAGAGGGTAGGGTGTGAGGTGTAGAGTGGTGTGGGTAGAGTGTAGGGGTGAGGAGTGTGTGGAGAGTGAGGGTATAGAGTGTGGGGTGTAGAGTGTAGGGTATAGAGTGTGGGATAGAGTGTAGAGTGAGGTATAGAGTGTAGAGGAAGAGTGTGAGGTGTAGGTGTGATGTGTAGGAGTGTAGGGGTAGGGTGTAGAGGGGTAGGGGTGTGTCGGTGTGGGTGTGTGTGGGGGGGTGTGGGGTGTGTAGGGTATAGAGTGTAGGGTATAGAGTGTAGGGTATAGAGTGTAGAGTGTAGGGTATAGAGTGTAGAGTGTAGGGTATAGAGTGTAGAGTGTAGGGTATAGAGTGTAGGGTATAGAGTGTAGGGTATAGAGTGTAGGGTATAGAGTGTAGAGTATAGGGTATAGAGTGTAGAGTGTAGGGTATAGAGTGTAGGGTATAGAGTGCAGGGTATAGAGTGTAGGGTAGAGAGTGTTGAGTGTAGGGTATAGAGTGTAGGGTATAGAGTGTAGGGTGTAGAGTGTAGGGTATAGAGTGTAGAGTGTAGGGTATAGAGTGTATGGTATAGAGTGTAGGGTATAGAGTGTAGGGTGTAGAGTGTAGGGTATAGAGTGTAGGGTATAGAGTGTAGGGTATAGAGTGTAGGGAATAGAGTGTAGAGTGTAAGGTATAGAGTGTAGAGTGTAGGGTATAGAGTGTAGGGTATAGAGAGTAGAGTGTAGGGATTAGAGTGTAGGGTATAGAGTGTAGGGTGTAGAGTGTAGGGTATAGAGTGTAGAGTGTAGGGTATAGAGTGTATGGTATAGAGTGTAGGGTATAGAGTGTAGGGTGTAGAGTGTAGGGTATAGAGTGTAGGGTATAGAGTGTAGGGTATAGAGTGTAGGGTATAGAGTGTAGGGAATAGAGTGTAGAGTGTAAGGTATAGAGTGTAGAGTGTAGGGTATAGAGTGTAGGGTATAGACTGTAGGGTTTAGAGTGTAGGGTATAGAGTGTAGGGTATAGATTGTAGAGTGTAGGCTATAGAGTGTAGGGTATAGAGTGTAGAGTGTAGGGTATAGAGTGTAGGGCATAGAGTGTAGGGTATAGAGTGTAGGGTATAGAGTGTAGAGTGTAGGGTATAGTGTGTAGGGTATAGAGTGCAGGGTGTAGAGTGTAGGGTATAGAGTGTAGGGAATAGAGTGTAGAGTGTAAGGTATAGAGTGTAGAGTGTAGGGCATAGAGTGTAGAGTGTAGGGTATAGAGTGTAGGGTATAGAGTGTAGGGTATAGAGTGTAGGGTATAGAGTGTAGAGTGTAGGGTATAGAGTGTAGAGTGTAGGGTATAGAGTGTAGAGTGTAGGGCATAGAGTGTAGAGTGTAGGGTATAGAGTGTAGGGTATAGAATGTAGGGTATAGAGTGTAGAGTGTAGGGTATAGAGTGTAGAGTGTAGGGTATAGAGTGTAGAGTGTATGGTATAGAGTGTAGGCTATAGAGTGTAGGGTATAGAGTGTAGAGTGTATGGTATAGAGTGTAGGGTATAGAGTGTAGGGTATAGAGTGTACGTTATAGAGTGTAGGGTATAGAGTGTAGGGTAGAGAGTGTAGAGTGTAGGGTATAGAGTGTAGGGTATAGAGTGTAGGGTATAGAGTGTAGAGTGTAGGGTATAGAGTGTATGCTATAGAGTGTATGGTGTAGAGTGTAGGGTGTAGAGTGTAGTGTATAGAGTGTAGAGTGTAGGGTATAGAGTGTATGGTATAGATTGTAGGGTATAGAGTGTGGGGTGTAGAGTGTAGGGTATAGAGTGTAGGGTATAGAGTGTAGGGAATAGAGTGTAGAGTGTAAGGTATAGAGTGTAGAGTGTAGGGCATAGAGTGTAGAGTGTAGGGTATAGAGTGTAGGGTATAGAGTGTAGGGTATAGAGTGTAGGGTATAGAGTGTAGGGTATAGAGTGTAGAGTGTAGGGTATAGAGTGTATGGTATATAGTTTAGAGTATAGAGTGTGGGGTGTAGAGTGTAGGGTATAGAGTGTAGGGTATAGAGTGTAGGGTATAGAGTGTAGGGTATAGAGTGTAGAGTGTAGGGTATAGTGTGTAGGGTATAGAGTGCAGGGTGTAGAGTGTAGGGTATAGAGTGTAGGGTATAGAGTGTAGAGTGTAGGGTATAGAGTGTATGCTATAGAGTGTATGGTGTAGAGTGTAGGGTGTAGAGTGTAGGGCATAGAGTGTAGAGTGTAGGGTATAGAGTGTAGGGTATAGAGTGTAGGGTATAGAGTGTAGGGTATAGAGTGTAGAGTGTAGGGTATAGAGTGTAGAGTGTAGGGTATAGAGTGTAGAGTGTAGGGCATAGAGTGTAGAGTGTAGGGTATAGAGTGTAGGGCATAGAGTGTAGGGTATAGAATGTAGGGTATATAGTGTAGAGTGTAGGGTATAGAGTGTAGAGTGTAGGGTATAGAGTGTAGAGTGTATGGTATAGAGTGTAGGCTATAGAGTGTAGGGTATAGAGTGTAGAGTGTATGGTATAGAGTGTAGGGTATAGAGTGTAGGGTATAGAGTGTACGTTATAGAGTGTAGGGTATAGAGTGTAGGGTAGAGAGTGTAGAGTGTAGGGTATAGAGTGTAGGGTATAGAGTGTAGGGTATAGAGTGTAGAGTGTAGGGTATAGAGTGTATGCTATAGAGTGTATGGTGTAGTGTAGGGTGTAGAGTGTAGGGTATAGAGTGTAGGGAATAGAGTGTAGGGCATAGAGTGTAGGGTATAGAGTGTAGGGTATAGAGTGTAGAGTGTAGGGTATAGAGTGTAGGGTATAGAGTGTAGGGTATAGAGTGTAGAGTGTAGGGTATAGAGTGTAGGGTATAGAGTATAGGGTATAGAGTGTAGAGTGTAGGGTATAGAGTGTAGGGTATAGAGTGTAGGGTATAGAGTGTAGGGCATTGAGTGTAGGGTATAGAGTGTAGGGTATAGAGTGTAGAGTGTAGGGTATAGAGTGTAGGGTATAGAGTGTAGGGTATAGAGTGTAGAGTGTAGGGTATATAGTGTAGGGTATAGAGTGTAGGGTATAGAGTGTAGAGTGTAGGGCACAGAGTGTAGAGTGTAGGGTATAGAGTGTAGGGTATAGAGTGTAGGGTATAGAGTGTAGAGTGTAGGGTATAGAGTGTAGAGTGTAGGGTATAGAGTGTAGGGTATAGAGTGTAGGGTAGAGAGTGTAGGGTAGAGAGTGTAGAGTGTAGGGTGTAGAGTGTAGGGTATAGAGTGTAGGGTATAGAGTATAGAGTGTAGGGATTAGAGTGTAGGGTATAGAGTGTAGGGTGTAGAGTGTAGGGTATAGAGTGTAGAGTGTAGGGTATAGAGTGTATGGTATAGAGTGTAGGGTATAGAGTGTAGGGTGTAGAGTGTAGGGTATAGAGTGTAGGGTATAGAGTGTAGGGTATAGAGTGTAGGGAATAGAGTGTAGAGTGTAGGGTATAGAGTGTAGGGTATAGAGTGTAGGGTATAGAGTGTAGGGTATAGAGTGTAGAGTGTAAGGTATAGAGTGTAGAGTGTAGGGCATAGAGTGTAGAGTGTAGGGTATAGAGTGTAGGGTATAGAGTGTAGGGTATAGAGTGTAGGGTATAGAGTGTAGAGTGTAGGGTATAGAGTGTAGAGTGTAGGGTATAGAGTGTAGAGTGTAGGGCATAGAGTGTAGAGTGTAGGGTATAGAGTGTAGGGTATAGAGTGTAGGGTATAGACTGTAGGGTATAGAGTGTAGAGTGTAGGGTATAGAGTGTAGAGTGTAGGGTATAGAGTGTAGGGTATAGAGTGTAGGGTAGAGAGTGTAGAGTGTAGGGTATAGAGTGTAGGGTATAGAGTGTAGAGTGTAGGGATTGGAGTGTAGGGTATAGAGTGTAGGGTGTAGAGTGTAGGGTATAGAGTGTAGAGTGTAGGGTATTGAGTGTATGGTATAGAGTGTAGGGTATAGAGTGTAGGGTGTAGAGTGTAGGGTATAGAGTGTAGGGTATAGAGTGTAGGGTATAGAGTGTAGGGAATAGAGTGTAGAGTGTAAGGTATAGAGTGTAGAGTGTAGGGTATAGAGTGTAGGGTATAGAGTGTAGAGTGTAGGGATTAGAGTGTAGGGTATAGAGTGTAGGGTGTAGAGTGTAGGGTATAGAGTGTAGAGTGTAGGGTATAGAGTGTATGGTATAGAGTGTAGGGTATAGAGTGTAGGGTGTAGAGTGTAGGGTATAGAATGTAGGGTGTAAAGTGTAGGGTATAGAGTGTAGGGCATAGAGTGTAGGGTATAGAGTGTAGGGTATAGAGTGTAGAGTGTAGGGTATAGAGTGTAGGGTATAGAGTGTAGGGTATAGAGTGTAGAGTGTAGGGTATAGAGTGTAGGGAATAGAGTGTAGGGTATAGAGTGTAGAGTGTAGGGTATAGAGTGTAGGGTATAGAGTGTAGGGTATAGAGTGTAGGGCATAGAGTGTAGGGTATAGAGTGTAGGGTATAGAGTGTAGAGTGTAGGGTATAGAGTGTAGGGTATAGAGTGTAGGGTATAGAGTGTAGAGTGTAGGGTATAGAGTGTAGGGTATAGAGTGTAGGGTGTAGAGTGTAGAGTGTAGGGTATAGAGTGTAGGGTATAGAGTGTAGGGTATAGAGTGTAGAGTGTAGGGTATAGAGTGTAGGGTATAGAGTGTAGGGTATAGAGTGTAGAGTGTAGGGTATAGAGTGTAGGGTATAGAGTGTAGGGTGTAGAGTGTAGAGTGTAGGGTATAGAGTGTAGGGTATAGAGTGTAGGGTATAGAGTGTAGAGTGTAGGGTATAGAGTTTAGAGTGTAGGGTATAGAGTGTAGGGTATAGAGTGTAAGGTATAGAGTGTAGGGTGTAGAGTGTAGGGTATAGAGTGTAGGGTATAGAGTGTAGGGTATAGAGTGTACGGTATAGAGTGTAGGGTATAGAGTGTATGGTATAGAGTGTAGGGTATAGAGTGTAGGGCATAGAGTGTAGGGTATAGAGTGTAGGGTATAGAGTGTATTGTGTAAGGTATAGAGTGTAGGGTGTAGAGTGTAGGGTATAGAGTGTAGGGTATAGAGTGTACGGTATAGAGTGTATGGTATAGAGTGTAGGGTGTAGAGTGTAGGGTATAGAGTGTAGGGCATAGTGTGTAGGGTATAGAGTGTAGGGTATAGAGTGTAGAGTGTAGGGTATAGAGTGTAGGGTATAGAGTGTAGGGTATAGAGTGGAGAGTGTAGGGTATAGAGTGTAGGGTATAGAGTGTAGGGTGTAGAGTGTAGGGTATAGAGTGTAGGGTATAGAGTGTAGAGTGTAGGGTATAGAGTGTAGAGTGTAGGGTATAGAGTGTAGGGTATAGAGTGTAGGGTAGAGAGTGTAAGGTAGAGAGTGTAGAGTGTAGGGTATAGAGTGTAGGGTATAGAGTGTAGAGTGTAGGGATTAGAGTGTAGGGTCTAGAGTGTAGGGTGTAGAGCGTAGGGTATAGAGTGTAGAGTGTAGGGTATAGAGTGTATGGTATAGAGTGTAGGGTATAGAGTGTAGGGTGTAGAGTGTAGGGTATAGAGTGTAGGGCATAGAGTGTAGGGTATAGAGTGTAGGGTATAGAGTGTAGGGTGTTGGGTATGGAGTGTATGGTATAGAATGTGGGGTATAAAGTGTAGGGTATAGAGTGTAGGGTATAGAGTGTAGGGCAAAGAGTGTAGGGTATAGAGTGTAGGGTATAGAGTGTAGAGTGTAGGGTATAGAGTGTAGGGTATAGAGTGTAGGGTATATAGTGTAGAGTGTAGGGTATAGAGTGTAGGGTATAGAGTGTAGGGTATAGAGTGCCGGGTATAGAGTGTAGGGTGTAGGGTATAGAGTGTAGAGTGTAGGGTATAGAGTGTAGAGTGTAGGGTATAGAGTGTAGGGTATAGAGTGTAGGGTAGAGAGTGTAAGGTAGAGAGTGTAGAGTGTAGGGTATAGAGTGTAGGGTATAGAGTGTAGAGTGTAGGGATTAGAGTGTAGGGTCTAGAGTGTAGGGTGTAGAGTGTAGGGTATAGAGTGTAGAGTGTAGGGTATAGAGTGTATGGTATAGAGTGTAGGGTATAGAGTGTAGGGTGTAGAGTGTAGGGTATAGAGTGTAGGGCATAGAGTGTAGGGTATAGAGTGTAGGGTATAGAGTGTAGGGTGTTGGGTATGGAGTGTATGGTATAGAATGTGGGGTATAGAGTGTAGGGTATAGAGTGTAGGGTATAGAGTGTAGGGCAAAGAGTGTAGGGTATAGAGTGTAGGGTATAGAGTGTAGAGTGTAGGGTATAGAGTGTAGGGTATAGAGTGTAGGGTATATAGTGTAGAGTGTAGGGTATAGAGTGTAGGGTATAGAGTGTAGGGTATAGAGTGCCGGGTATAGAGTGCCGGGTATAGAGTATAGAGTCCCTAGGGTATAGAGTGTAGAGTGTAGGGTATAGAGTTTAGAGTGTAGGGTATAGAGTGTAGGGTATAGAGTGTAAGGTATAGAGTGTAGGGTGTAGAGTGTAGGGTATAGAGTGTAGGGTATAGAGTGTAGGGTATAGAGTGTACGGTATAGAGTGTAGGGTATAGAGTGTATGGTATAGAGTGTAGGGTATAGAGTGTAGGGCATAGAGTGTAGGGTATAGAGTGTAGGGTATAGAGTGTATTGTGTAAGGTATAGAGTGTAGGGTGTAGAGTGTAGGGTATAGAGTGTAGGGTATAGAGTGTACGGTATAGAGTGTATGGTATAGAGTGTAGGGTGTAGAGTGTAGGGTTTAGAGTGTAGGGCATAGTGTGTAGGGTATAGAGTGTAGGGTATAGAGTGTAGAGTGTAGGGTATAGAGTGTAGGGTATAGAGTGTAGGGTATAGAGTGGAGAGTGTAGGGTATAGAGTGTAGGGTATAGAGTGTAGGGTGTAGAGTGTAGGGTATAGAGTGTAGGGTATAGAGTGTAGAGTGTAGGGTATAGAGTGTAGAGTGTAGGGTATAGAGTGTAGGGTATAGAGTGTAGGGTAGAGAGTGTAAGGTAGAGAGTGTAGAGTGTAGGGTATAGAGTGTAGGGTATAGAGTGTAGAGTGTAGGGATTAGAGTGTAGGGTCTAGAGTGTAGGGTGTAGAGTGTAGGGTATAGAGTGTAGAGTGTAGGGTATAGAGTGTATGGTATAGAGTGTAGGGTATAGAGTGTAGGGTGTAGAGTGTAGGGTATAGAGTGTAGGGCATAGAGTGTAGGGTATAGAGTGTAGGGTATAGAGTGTAGGGTGTTGGGTATGGAGTGTATGGTATAGAATGTGGGGTATAGAGTGTAGGGTATAGAGTGTAGGGTATAGAGTGTAGGGCAAAGAGTGTAGGGTATAGAGTGTAGGGTATAGAGTGTAGAGTGTAGGGTATAGAGTGTAGGGTATAGAGTGTAGGGTATATAGTGTAGAGTGTAGGGTATAGAGTGTAGGGTATAGAGTGTAGGGTATAGAGTGCCGGGTATAGAGTGTAGGGTATAGAGTGTAGAGTGTAGGGTATAGAGTGTAGAGTGTAGGGTATAGAGTGTAGGCTATAGAGTGTAGGGTAGAGAGTGTAAGGTAGAGAGTGTAGAGTGTAGGGTATAGAGTGTAGGGTATAGAGTGTAGAGTGTAGGGATTAGAGTGTAGGGTCTAGAGTGTAGGGTGTAGAGTGTAGGGTATAGAGTGTAGAGTGTAGGGTATAGAGTGTATGGTATAGAGTGTAGGGTATAAAGTGTAGGGTGTAGAGTGTAGGGTATAGAGTGTAGGGCATAGAGTGTAGGGTATAGAGTGTAGGGTATAGAGTGTAGGGTGTTGGGTATGGAGTGTATGGTATAGAATGTGGGGTATAGAGTGTAGGGTATAGAGTGTAGGGTATAGAGTGTAGGGCAAAGAGTGTAGGGTATAGAGTGTAGGGTATAGAGTGTAGAGTGTAGGGTATAGAGTGTAGGGTATAGAGTGTAGGGTATATAGTGTAGAGTGTAGGGTATAGAGTGTAGGGTATAGAGTGTAGGGTATAGAGTGCCGGGTATAGAGTGCCGGGTATAGAGTATAGAGTCCCTAGGGTATAGAGTGTAGAGTGTAGGGTATAGAGTGTAGGGTATAGAGTGTAGGGTATAGAGTGTTGGGTAAAGAGTGTAGAGTGTAGGGTATAGAGTGTAGAGTGTAGGGATTAGAGTGTAAGGTATAGAGTGTAGGGTGTAGAGTGTAGGGTATAGAGTGTAGAGTGCAGGGTATAGAGTGTATGGTATAGAGTGTAGGGTATAGAGTGTAGGGTGTAGAGTGTAGGGTATAGAGTGTAGGGCATAGAGTGTAGGGTATAGAGTGTAGAGTGTAGGGTATAGAGTGTAGGGTATAGAGTGTAGGGTATAGAGTGTAGGGTATAGAGTGTAGGGTATAGAGTGTAGAGTGTAGGGTATAGAGTGTAGAGTGTAGGGTATAGAGTGTAGGGTATAGAGTGTAGAGTGTAGGGATTAGAGTGTAGGGTATAGAGTGTAGGGTGTAGAGTGTAGGGTATATTGTGTAGAGTGTAGGGTATAGAGTGTATGGTATAGAGTGTAGGGTATAGAGTGTAGGGTGTAGAGTGTAGGGTATAGAATGTAGGGTGTAGAGTGTAGGGTATAGAGTGTAGGGCATAGAGTGTAGGGTATAGAGTGTAGGGTGTAGAGTGTAGGGTATAGAGTGTAGAGTGTAGGGTATAGAGTGATGGTATAGAGTGTAGGGTATAGAGTTTAGGGTATAGAGTGTAGGGTATAGAGTGTAGGGCAAAGAGTGTAGGGTATAGAGTGTAGGGTATAGAGTGTAGAGTGTAGGGTATAGAGTGTATGGTATAGAGTGTAGGGTATATAGTGTAGAGTGTAGGGTATAGAGTGTAGGGAATAGAGTGTAGGGTATAGAGTGTAGGGAATAGAGTGTAGATTGTAAGGTATAGAGTGTAGAGTGTAGGGTATAGAGTGTAGGGTATAGAGTGTAGAGTGTAGTGATTAGAGTGTAGGGTATAGAGTGTAGGGTGTAGAGTGTAGGGTATAGAGTGTAGAGTGTAGGGTATAGAGTGTATGGTATAGAGTGTGGTGTATAGAGTGTACGGTGTAGAGTGTAGGGTATAGAGTGTAGGGTATAAAGTGTAGGGTATAGAGTGTAGGGTATAGAGTGTAGGGTATAGAGTGTAGAGTGTAAGGTATAGAGTGTAGAGTGTAGGGTATAGAGTGTAGGGTATAGACTGTAGGGTATAGAGTGTAGGGTATAGAGTGAAGGGTATAGATTGTAGAGTGTAGGCTATAGAGTGTAGTGTATAGAGTGTACAGTGTAGGGTATAGAGTGTAGGGTATAAAGTGTAGAGTATAAAGTGTAGAGTGTAGGGTATATAGTGTATAGTGTATTGTATAGAGTGTAGGGTATAGAGTGTAGGGTATAGAGTGTAGAGTGTAGGGTATAGAGTGTATGCTATAGAGTATATGGTGTAGAGTGTATGGTATAGAGTGTAGGGTATAGAGTGTAGAGTGTATGGTATAGAGTGTAGGGTATAGAGTGTAGGGTATAGAGTGTATGTTATAGAGTGTAGGGTATAGAGTGTAGAGTGTAGGGTATAGAGTTTAGATTGTAGGGTATAGAGTGTAGGGTATAGAGTGTAATGTATAGAGTGTAGGGTGTAGAGTGTAGGGTATAGAGTGTAGGGCATAGAGTGTATTGTATAGAGTGTATGGTATAGAGTGTAGGGTATAGATTGTATGGTATAGAGTGTAGGGTATAGAGTGTAGAGTGTAGGATATAGAGTGTAGGGTATAGAGTGTAGGGAATAGAGTGTAGAGTGTAAGGTATAGAGTGTAGAGTGTAGGGTATAGAGTGTAGGGTATAGAGTGTAGAGTGTAGGGATTAGAGTGTAGGGTATAGAGTGTAGGGTGTAGAGTGTAGGGTATAGAGTGTAGAGCGTAGGGTATAGAGTGTATGGTATAGACTGTGGGGTATAGAGTGCAGGGTGTAGAGTGTAGGGTATAGAGTGTAGGGTATAAAGTGTAGGGTATAGAGTGTAGGGTATAGAGTGTAGGGAATAGAGTGTAGAGTGTAAGGTATAGAGTGTAGAGTGTAGGGTATAGAGTGTAGGGTATAGACTGTAGGCTATAGAGTGTAGGGTATAGAGTGAAGGGTATAGATTGTAGAGTGTAGGCTATAGAGTGTAGTGTATAGAGTGTAGAGTGTAGGGTATAGAGTGTAGGGTATAGAGTGTAGGGTATAGAGTGTAGGGTATAAAGTGTAGAGTGTAGGGTATATAGTGTATAGTGTATTGTATAGAGTGTAGGGTATAGAGTGTAGGGTATAGAGTGTAGAGTGTAGGGTATAGAGTGTATGCTATAGAGTATATGGTGTAGAGTGTATGGTATAGAGTGTAGGGTATAGAGTGTAGAGTGTATGGTATAGAGTGTAGGGTATAGAGTGTAGGGTATAGAGTGTATGTTATAGAGTGTAGGGTATAGAGCGTAGAGTGTAGGCTATAGATATTAGATTGTAGGGTATAGAGTGTAGGGTATAGAGTGTAATGTATAGAGTGTAGGGTGTAGAGTGTAGGGTATAGAGTGTAGGGTATAGAGTGTATTGTATAGAGTGTATGGTATAGAGTGTAGGGTATAGATTGTATGGTATAGAGTGTAGGGTATAGAGTGTAGAGTGTAGGATATAGAGTGTAGGGTATAGAGTGTAGAGTGTAGGGTATAGAGTGTAGGGTATAGATTGTAGGGTATAGAGTGTAGAGTGTAGGGATAAGAGTGTAGGGTATAGAGTGTAGGGTATAGAGTGTAGAGTGTAGGGTATAGAGTGTAGGGTATAGAGTGTAGAGTGTAGGGTATAGAGTGTAGGGTATAGAGTGTAGGGTATAGAGTGTAGGGTATAGAGTGTAGAGTGTAGGGTATAGAGTGTAGGGTATAGAGTGTAGGGTATAGAGTGTAGAGTGTAGGGTATAGAGTGTAGGGTATAGAGTGTAGGGTATAGAGTGTAGGGCATAGAGTGTAGGGTATAGAGTGTAGGGTATAGAGTGTAGAGTGTAGGGTATAGAGTGTAGGGTATAGAGTGTAGAGTGTAGGGTATAGAGTGTAGGGTATAGAGTGTAGGGTATAAAGTGTAGGGTATAGAGTGTAGGGTATAGAGTGTAGAGTGTAGGGTATAGAGTGTAGAGTGTAGGGTATAGAGTGTAGGGTATAGAGTGTAGGGTATAGAGTGTAGGGTATAGAGTGTAGGGTATAGAGTTTAGAGTGTAGGGTATAGAGTGTAGAGTGTAGGGTATAGAGTATATGGTATAGAGTGTAGGGTGTAGAGTGTTGGGTATAGAGTGTAGGGTATAGAGTGTAGGGTATAGAGTGTAGGGTATAGAGTGTAGGGAATAGAGTGTAGAGTGTAAGGTATAGAGTGTAGAGTGTAGGGTATAGAGTGTAGGATATAGAGTGTAGAGTGTAGGGATTAGATCGTAGGGTATAGAGTGTAGGGTATAAAGTGTAGGGTATAGAGTGTAGAGTGTAGGGTATAGAGTGTAGGGTATAGAGTGTAGGGTATAGAGTGTAGGGTGTAGAGTGTAGGGTATAGAGTGTTTAGTGTAGGGTATAGAGTGTATGGTATAGAGTGTAGGGTATAGAGTGTAGGGTGTAGAGTGTAGGATATAGAGTGTAGGGCATAGAGTGTAGGGTATAGAGTGTAGGGTATAGAGTGTAGAGTGTAGGGTATAGAGTGTAGGGTATAGAGTGTAGGGTATAGAGTGTAGGGTGTAGAGTGTAGGGTATAGAGTGTTTAGTGTAGGGTATAGAGTGTATGGTATAGAGTGTGGGGTATAGAGTGTAGGGTATAGAGTGTAGGGTATAGAGTGTAGGGCAAAGAGTGTAGGGTATAGAGTGTAGGGTATAGAGTGTAGAGTGTAGGGTATAGAGTGTAGGGTATAGAGTGTAGGGTATATAGTGTAGAGTGTAGGGTATAGAGTGTAGGGTATAGAGTGTAGGGTATAGAGTGTAGGGTATAGAGTGCAGGGTATAGAGTGTAGAGTGTAGGGTATAGAGTGTAGAGTGTAGGGTATAGAGTGTAGGGTATAGAGTGCAGGGTAAAGAGTGTAGAGTGTAGGGTATAGAGTGTAGAGTGTAGGGATTAGAGTGTAGGGTATAGAGTGTAGGGTGTAGAGTGTAGGGTATAGAGTGTAGGGCATAGAGTGTAGGGTATAGAGTGTAGAGTGTAGGGTAGAGAGTGTAGGGTAGAGAGTGTAGAGTGTAGGGTATAGAGTGTAGGGTATAGAGTGTAGAGTGTAGGGATTAGAGTGTAGGGTATAGAGTGTAGGGTGTAGAGTGTAGGGTATAGAGTGTAGAGTGTAGGGTATAGAGTGTATGGTATAGAGTGTAGGGTATAGAGTGTAGGGTGTAGAGTGTAGGGTATAGAGTGTAGGGCATAGAGTGTAGGGTATAGAGTGTAGGGTGTAGAGTGTAGGGTGTTATGTTTGCTAATGACAGGTGTTATGAAGGCAATCCAGAAACACAGTGTGCTTAGCAATCAGAGCGCACACAGTGATCTGACAAATACCCAAAAATACAAGAACGAGCTCTGAGACGTGGAAACTCTGTAGACTGCACACCTGATCCTATCCTAAACACAACTAAAAGCGGCTGTGGATAGCGCCTAACAACTACCTAGGCAACTCGGCACAGCCTAAGAAACTAGCTAGCCTGAAGATAGAAAAATAGGCCTGACTTGCCCCAGAGAAATTCCCCAAAGGAAAAGGCAGCCCCCCACATATAATGACTGTGAGTAAGATGAAACGACAAAACGTAGGGATGAAATAGATTCAGCAAAGTGGGGCCCGATATTCTAGGACAGAGCGAGGACAGTAAAGCGAACTTTGCAGTCTACAAAAAACCCTAAAGCAAAACCACGCAAAGGGGGCAAAAAAAACCCACCGTGCCGAACTAACGGCACGGCAGTACACCCTTTGCGTCTCAGAGCTTCCAGCAAAACAAAAGACAAGCTGGACAGAAAAAAAGCAACAAAAAAAACAAAAAGCACTTAGCTATACAGAGCAGCAGGTCACAGGAACAATCAGGAGAAGCTCAGATCCAACACTGAAACATTGACAAGGAGCAAGGATAGCAGCATCAGGCGGAGTTAAGTAATGAAGCAGTTAACGAGCTCACCAGAACACCTGAGGGAGGAAGCTCAGAAGCTGCAGTACCACTTGTGACCACAGGAGTGAATTCAGCCACAGAATTCACAACAGTAGGGTATAGAGTGTAGAGTGTAGGGTATAGAGTGTATGGTATAGAGTGTAGGGTATAGAGTGTAGGGTATAGAGTGTAGGGTATAGGTTGTAGGGCAAAGAGTGTAGGGTATAGAGTGTAGAGTGTAGGGTATAGAGTGTATGGTATAGAGTGTAGGGTATATAGTGTAGAGTGTAGGGTATAGAGTGTAGGGTATAGAGTGTAGGGTATAGAGTGTAGGGAATAGAGTGTAGAGTGTAAGGTATAGAGTGTAGAGTGTAGGGTATAGAGTGTAGGGTATAGAGTGTAGAGTGTAGGGATTAGAGTGTAGAGTATAGAGTGTAGGGTGTAGAGTGTAGGGTATAGAGTGTAGACTGTAGGGCATAGAGTGTATGGTATAGAGTGTGGGGTATAGAGTGTAGGGTGTAGAGTGTAGGGTATAGAGTGTAGGGTATAAAGTGTAGGGTATAGAGTGTAGGGTATAGAGTGTAGGGAATAGAGTGTAGAGTGTAAGGTATAGAGTGTAGAGTGTAGGGTATAGAGTGTAGGGTATAGACTGTAGGCTATAGAGTGTAGGGTATAGAGTGTAGGGTATAGATTGTAGAGTGTAGGCTATAGAGTGTAGTGTATAGAGTGTAGAGTGTAGGGTATAGAGTGTAGGGTATAGAGTGTAGGGTATAGAGTGTAGGGTATAAAGTGTAGAGTGTAGGGTAACGAGTGTATAGTGTAGGGTATAGAGTGTTGGGTATAGAGTGTAGGGTATAGAGTGTAGAGTGTAGGGTATAGAGTGTATGCTATAGAGTATATGGTGTAGAGTGTATGGTATAGAGTGTAGGGTATAGAGTGTAGAGTGTATGGTATAGAGTGTATGGTATAGAGTGTAGGGTATAGATTGTATGGTATAGAGTGTAGGGTATAGAGTGTAGAGTGTAGGGTATAGAGTGTAGGGTATAGAGTGTATGTTATAGAGTGTAGGGTATAGAGTGTAGAGTGTAGGGTATAGAGTGTAGGGTATAAAGTGTAGGGTATAGAGTGTATATTATAGAGTGTAGGGTATAGAGTGTAGAGTGTAGGGTGTAGAGTTTAGCTTGTAGGGTATATAGTGTAGGGTATAGAGTGTAAGGTATAGAGTGTAGGGTGTAGAGTGTAGGGTATAGAGTGTAGGGTATAGAGTGTATGGTATAGAGTGTAGGGTATAGAGTGTATGGCATAGAGTGTAGGGTATAGAGTGTAGAGTGTAGGATATAGAGTGTAGGGTATAGAGTGTAGAGTGTAGGGTATAGAGTGTAGGGTATAGAGTGTAGGGTATAGAGTGTAGAGTGTAGGGATTAGAGTGTAGGGTATAGAGTGTAGGGTACAGAGTGTAGAGTGTAGGGTATAGAGTGTAGGGTATAGAGTGTAGAGTGTAGGGTATAGAGTGTAGGGTATAGATTGTATGGTATAGAGTGTAGGGTATAGAGTGTAGAGTGTAGGGTATAGAGTGTAGGGTATAGAGTGTATGTTATAGAGTGTAGGGTATAGAGTGTAGAGTGTAGGGTATAGAATGTAGGGTATAGAGTGTAGGGTATAGAGTGTATATTATAGAGTGTAGGGTATAGAGTGTAGAGTGTAGGGTGTAGAGTTTAGATTGTAGGGTATAGAGTGTAGGGTATAGAGTGTAAGGTATAGAGTGTAGGGTGTAGAGTGTAGGGTATAGAGTGTAGGGTATAGAGTGTATGGTATAGAGTGTAGGGTATAGAGTGTATGGCATAGAGTGTAGGGTATAGAGTGTAGAGTGTAGGATATAGAGTGTAGGGTATAGAGTGTAGAGTGTAGGATATAGAGTGTAGGGTATAGAGTGTAGGGTATAGAGTGTAGAGTGTAGGGATTAGAGTGTAGGGTATAGAGTGTAGGGTACAGAGTGTAGAGTGTAGGGTATAGAGTGTAGGGTATAGAGTGTAGAGTGTAGGGTATAGAGTGTAGGGTATAGATTGTATGGTATAGAGTGTAGGGTATAGAGTGTAGAGTGTAGGGTATAGAGTGTAGGGTATAGAGTGTATGTTATAGAGTGTAGGGTATAGAGTGTAGAGTGTAGGGTATAGAGTGTAGGGTATAGAGTGTAGGGTATAGAGTGCAGGGTATAGAGTGTAGAGTGTAGGGATTAGAGTGTAGGGTATAGAGTGTAGGGTATAGAGTGTAGGGTATAGAGTGTAGAGTGTAGGGTATAGAGTGTAGGGTATAGAGTGTAGGGTATAGAGTGTAGGGTATAGAGTGTAGGGCATAGAGTGTAGGGTATAGAGTGTAGGGTATAGAGTTTAGAGTGTAGGGTATAGAGTGTAGGGTATAGAGTGTAGGGTATAGAGTGTAGAGTGTAGGGTATAGAGTGTAGGGTATAGAGTGTAGGGCATAGAGTGTAGGGTATAGAGTGTAGAGTGTAGGGTATAGAGTGTAGGGTATAGAGTGTAGGGTATAGAGTGTAGAGTGTAGGGTATAGAGTGTAGGGTATAGAGTGTAGGGTATAGAGTGTAGGGCATAGAGTGTAGGGTATAGAGTGTAGGGTATAGAGTGTATAGTGTAGGGTATAGAGTGTAGGGTATAGAGTGTAGGGTATAGAGTGTAGAGTGTACGGTATAGAGTGTAGGGAATAGAGTGTAGGGTATAGAGTGTAGAGTGTAGGGTATAGAGTGTAGGGTATAGAGTGTAGGGTATAGAGTGTAGGGCATAGAGTGTAGGGTATAGAGTGTAGGGTATAGAGTGTAGAGTGTAGGGTATAGAGTGTAGGGTATAGAGTGTAGGGTATAGAGTGTAGAGTGTAGGGTATAGAGTGTAGGGTATAGAGTGTAGGGTGTAGAGTGTAGAGTGTAGGGTATAGAGTGTAGGGTATAGAGTGTAGGGTATAGAGTGTAGAGTGTAGGGTATAGAGTGTAGGGTATAGAGTGTAGGGTATAGAGTGTAGAGTGTAGGGTATAGAGTGTAGGGTATAGAGTGTAGGGTGTAGAGTGTAGAGTGTAGGGTATAGAGTGTAGGGTATAGAGTGTAGGGTATAGAGTGTACAGTGTAGGGTATAGAGTTTAGAGTGTAGGGTATAGAGTGTAGGGTATAGAGTGTAAGGTATAGAGTGTAGGGTGTAGAGTGTAGGGTATAGAGTGTAGGGTATAGAGTGTAGGGTATAGAGTGTACGGTATAGAGTGTAGGGTATAGAGTGTATGGTATAGAGTGTAGGGTATAGAGTGTAGGGCATAGAGTGTAGGGTATAGAGTGTAGGGTATAGAGTGTATTGTGTAAGGTATAGAGTGTAGGGTGTAGAGTGTAGGGTATAGAGTGTAGGGTATAGAGTGTAGGGTATAGAGTGTACGGTATAGAGTGTAGGGTATAGAGTGTAGAGTGTAGGGATAAGAGTGTAGGGTATAGAGTGTAGGGTATAGAGTGTAGAGTGTAGGGTATAGAGTGTAGGGTATAGAGTGTAGAGTGTAGGATATAGAGTGTAGGGTATAGAGTGTAGAGTGTAGGGTATAGAGTGTAGGGTATAGATTGTAGGGTATAGAGTGTAGAGTGTAGGGATAAGAGTGTAGGGTATAGAGTGTAGGGTATAGAGTGTAGAGTGTAGGGTATAGAGTGTAGGGTATAGAGTGTAGAGTGTAGGGTATAGAGTGTAGGGTATAGAGTGTAGGGTATAGAGTGTAGGGTATAGAGTGTAGAGTGTAGGGTATAGAGTGTAGGGTATAGAGTGTAGGGTATAGAGTGTAGAGTGTAGGGTATAGAGTGTAGGGTATAGAGTGTAGGGTATAGAGTGTAGGGCATAGAGTGTAGGGTATAGAGTGTAGGGTATAGAGTGTAGAGTGTAGGGTATAGAGTGTAGGGTATAGAGTGTAGAGTGTAGGGTATAGAGTGTAGGGTATAGAGTGTAGGGTATAAAGTGTAGGGTATAGAGTGTAGGGTATAGAGTGTAGAGTGTAGGGTATAGAGTGTAGAGTGTAGGGTATAGAGTGTAGGGTATAGAGTGTAGGGTATAGAGTGTAGGGTATAGAGTGTAGGGTATAGAGTTTAGAGTGTAGGGTATAGAGTGTAGAGTGTAGGGTATAGAGTATATGGTATAGAGTGTAGGGTGTAGAGTGTTGGGTATAGAGTGTAGGGTATAGAGTGTAGGGTATAGAGTGTAGGGTATAGAGTGTAGGGAATAGAGTGTAGAGTGTAAGGTATAGAGTGTAGAGTGTAGGGTATAGAGTGTAGGATATAGAGTGTAGAGTGTAGGGATTAGATCGTAGGGTATAGAGTGTAGGGTATAAAGTGTAGGGTATAGAGTGTAGAGTGTAGGGTATAGAGTGTAGGGTATAGAGTGTAGGGTATAGAGTGTAGGGTGTAGAGTGTAGGGTATAGAGTGTTTAGTGTAGGGTATAGAGTGTATGGTATAGAGTGTAGGGTATAGAGTGTAGGGTGTAGAGTGTAGGATATAGAGTGTAGGGCATAGAGTGTAGGGTATAGAGTGTAGGGTATAGAGTGTAGAGTGTAGGGTATAGAGTGTAGGGTATAGAGTGTAGGGTATAGAGTGTAGGGTGTAGAGTGTAGGGTATAGAGTGTTTAGTGTAGGGTATAGAGTGTATGGTATAGAGTGTGGGGTATAGAGTGTAGGGTATAGAGTGTAGGGTATAGAGTGTAGGGCAAAGAGTGTAGGGTATAGAGTGTAGGGTATAGAGTGTAGAGTGTAGGGTATAGAGTGTAGGGTATAGAGTGTAGGGTATATAGTGTAGAGTGTAGGGTATAGAGTGTAGGGTATAGAGTGTAGGGTATAGAGTGTAGGGTATAGAGTGCAGGGTATAGAGTGTAGAGTGTAGGGTATAGAGTGTAGAGTGTAGGGTATAGAGTGTAGGGTATAGAGTGCAGGGTAAAGAGTGTAGAGTGTAGGGTATAGAGTGTAGAGTGTAGGGATTAGAGTGTAGGGTATAGAGTGTAGGGTGTAGAGTGTAGGGTATAGAGTGTAGGGCATAGAGTGTAGGGTATAGAGTGTAGAGTGTAGGGTAGAGAGTGTAGGGTAGAGAGTGTAGAGTGTAGGGTATAGAGTGTAGGGTATAGAGTGTAGAGTGTAGGGATTAGAGTGTAGGGTATAGAGTGTAGGGTGTAGAGTGTAGGGTATAGAGTGTAGAGTGTAGGGTATAGAGTGTATGGTATAGAGTGTAGGGTATAGAGTGTAGGGTGTAGAGTGTAGGGTATAGAGTGTAGGGCATAGAGTGTAGGGTATAGAGTGTAGGGTGTAGAGTGTAGGGTGTTATGTTTGCTAATGACAGGTGTTATGAAGGCAATCCAGAAACACAGTGTGCTTAGCAATCAGAGCGCACACAGTGATCTGACAAATACCCAAAAATACAAGAACGAGCTCTGAGACGTGGAAACTCTGTAGACTGCACACCTGATCCTATCCTAAACACAACTAAAAGCGGCTGTGGATAGCGCCTAACAACTACCTAGGCAACTCGGCACAGCCTAAGAAACTAGCTAGCCTGAAGATAGAAAAATAGGCCTGACTTGCCCCAGAGAAATTCCCCAAAGGAAAAGGCAGCCCCCCACATATAATGACTGTGAGTAAGATGAAACGACAAAACGTAGGGATGAAATAGATTCAGCAAAGTGGGGCCCGATATTCTAGGACAGAGCGAGGACAGTAAAGCGAACTTTGCAGTCTACAAAAAACCCTAAAGCAAAACCACGCAAAGGGGGCAAAAAAAACCCACCGTGCCGAACTAACGGCACGGCAGTACACCCTTTGCGTCTCAGAGCTTCCAGCAAAACAAAAGACAAGCTGGACAGAAAAAAAGCAACAAAAAAAAACAAAAAGCACTTAGCTATACAGAGCAGCAGGTCACAGGAACAATCAGGAGAAGCTCAGATCCAACACTGAAACATTGACAAGGAGCAAGGATAGCAGCATCAGGCGGAGTTAAGTAATGAAGCAGTTAACGAGCTCACCAGAACACCTGAGGGAGGAAGCTCAGAAGCTGCAGTACCACTTGTGACCACAGGAGTGAATTCAGCCACAGAATTCACAACAGTAGGGTATAGAGTGTAGAGTGTAGGGTATAGAGTGTATGGTATAGAGTGTAGGGTATAGAGTGTAGGGTATAGAGTGTAGAGTGTAGGGTATAGAGTGTAGGGTATAGAGTGTAGGGTATAGAGTGTACAGTGTAGGGTATAGAGTTTAGAGTGTAGGGTATAGAGTGTAGGGTATAGAGTGTAAGGTATAGAGTGTAGGGTGTAGAGTGTAGGGTATAGAGTGTAGGGTATAGAGTGTAGGGTATAGAGTGTACGGTATAGAGTGTAGGGTATAGAGTGTATGGTATAGAGTGTAGGGTATAGAGTGTAGGGCATAGAGTGTAGGGTATAGAGTGTAGGGTATAGAGTGTATTGTGTAAGGTATAGAGTGTAGGGTGTAGAGTGTAGGGTATAGAGTGTAGGGTATAGAGTGTAGGGTATAGAGTGTACGGTATAGAGTGTAGGGTATAGAGTGTAGGGTGTAGAGTGTAGGGTATAGAGTGTAGGGCATAGTGTGTAGGGTATAGAGTGTAGGGTATAGAGTGTAGAGTGTAGGGTATAGAGTGTAGGGTATAGAGTGTAGGGTATAGAGTGGAGAGTGTAGGGTATAGAGTGTAGGGTATAGAGTGTAGGGTGTAGAGTGTAGGGTATAGAGTGTAGGGTATAGAGTGTAGAGTGTAGGGTATAGAGTGTAGAGTGTAGGGTATAGAGTGTAGGGTATAGAGTGTAGGGTAGAGAGTGTAAGGTAGAGAGTGTAGAGTGTAGGGTATAGAGTGTAGGGTATAGAGTGTAGAGTGTAGGGATTAGAGTGTAGGGTCTAGAGTGTAGGGTGTAGAGTGTAGGGTATAGCGTGTAGAGTGTAGGGTATAGAGTGTATGGTATAGAGTGTAGGGTATAGAGTGTAGGGTGTAGAGTGTAGGGTATAGAGTGTAGGGCATAGAGTGTAGGGTATAGAGTGTAGGGTATAGAGTGTAGAGTGTTGGGTATGGAGTGTATGGTATAGAGTGTGGGGTATAGAGTGTAGGGTATAGAGTGTAGGGTATAGAGTGTAGGGCAAAGAGTGTAGGGTATAGAGTGTAGGGTATAGAGTGTAGAGTGTAGGGTATAGAGTGTAGGGTATAGAGTGTAGGGTATATAGTGTAGAGTGTAGGGTATAGAGTGTAGGGTATAGAGTGTAGGGTATAGAGTGCAGGGTATAGAGTGTAGAGTGTAGGGTATAGAGTGTAGAGTGTAGGGTATAGAGTGTAGGGTATAGAGTGTAGGGTATAGAGTGTTGGGTAAAGAGTGTAGAGTGTAGGGTATAGAGTGTAGAGTGTAGGGATTAGAGTGTAAGGTATAGAGTGTAGGGTGTAGAGTGTAGGGTATAGAGTGTAGAGTGCAGGGTATAGAGTGTATGGTATAGAGTGTAGGGTATAGAGTGTAGGGTGTAGAGTGTAGGGTATAGAGTGTAGGGCATAGAGTGTAGGGTATAGAGTGTAGAGTGTAGGGTATAGAGTGTAGGGTATAGAGTGTAGGGTATAGAGTGTAGGGTATAGAGTGTAGAGTGTAGGGTATAGAGTGTAGAGTGTAGGGTATAGAGTGTAGGGTAGAGAGTGTAGGGTAGAGAGTGTAGAGTGTAGGGTATAGAGTGTAGGGTATAGAGTGTAGAGTGTAGGGATTAGAGTGTAGGGTATAGAGTGTAGGGTGTAGAGTGTAGGGTATAGAGTGTAGAGTGTAGGGTATAGAGTGTATGGTATAGAGTGTAGGGTATAGAGTGTAGGGTGTAGAGTGTAGGGTATAGAATGTAGGGTGTAAAGTGTAGGGTATAGAGTGTAGGGCATAGAGTGTAGGGTATAGAGTGTAGGGTATAGAGTGTAGAGTGTAGGGTATAGAGTGTAGGGTATAGAGTGTAGGGTATAGAGTGTAGAGTGTAGGGTATAGAGTGTAGGGAATAGAGTGTAGGGTATAGAGTGTAGAGTGTAGGGTATAGAGTGTAGGGTATAGAGTGTAGGGTATAGAGTGTAGGGCATAGAGTGTAGGGTATAGAGTGTAGGGTATAGAGTGTAGAGTGTAGGGTATAGAGTGTAGGGTATAGAGTGTAGGGTATAGAGTGTAGAGTGTAGGGTATAGAGTGTAGGGTATAGAGTGTAGGGTGTAGAGTGTAGAGTGTAGGGTATAGAGTGTAGGGTATAGAGTGTAGGGTATAGAGTGTAGAGTGTAGGGTATAGAGTGTAGGGTATAGAGTGTAGGGTATAGAGTGTAGAGTGTAGGGTATAGAGTGTAGGGTATAGAGTGTAGGGTGTAGAGTGTAGAGTGTAGGGTATAGAGTGTAGGGTATAGAGTGTAGGGTATAGAGTGTAGAGTGTAGGGTATAGAGTTTAGAGTGTAGGGTATAGAGTGTAGGGTATAGAGTGTAAGGTATAGAGTGTAGGGTGTAGAGTGTAGGGTATAGAGTGTAGGGTATAGAGTGTAGGGTATAGAGTGTACGGTATAGAGTGTAGGGTATAGAGTGTATGGTATAGAGTGTAGGGTATAGAGTGTAGGGCATAGAGTGTAGGGTATAGAGTGTAGGGTATAGAGTGTATTGTGTAAGGTATAGAGTGTAGGGTGTAGAGTGTAGGGTATAGAGTGTAGGGTATAGAGTGTACGGTATAGAGTGTATGGTATAGAGTGTAGGGTGTAGAGTGTAGGGTATAGAGTGTAGGGCATAGTGTGTAGGGTATAGAGTGTAGGGTATAGAGTGTAGAGTGTAGGGTATAGAGTGTAGGGTATAGAGTGTAGGGTATAGAGTGGAGAGTGTAGGGTATAGAGTGTAGGGTATAGAGTGTAGGGTGTAGAGTGTAGGGTATAGAGTGTAGGGTATAGAGTGTAGAGTGTAGGGTATAGAGTGTAGAGTGTAGGGTATAGAGTGTAGGGTATAGAGTGTAGGGTAGAGAGTGTAAGGTAGAGAGTGTAGAGTGTAGGGTATAGAGTGTAGGGTATAGAGTGTAGAGTGTAGGGATTAGAGTGTAGGGTCTAGAGTGTAGGGTGTAGAGTGTAGGGTATAGAGTGTAGAGTGTAGGGTATAGAGTGTATGGTAAAGAGTGTAGGGTATAGAGTGTAGGGTGTAGAGTGTAGGGTATAGAGTGTAGGGCATAGAGTGTAGGGTATAGAGTGTAGGGTATAGAGTGTAGGGTGTTGGGTATGGAGTGTATGGTATAGAATGTGGGGTATAGAGTGTAGGGTATAGAGTGTAGGGTATAGAGTGTAGGGCAAAGAGTGTAGGGTATAGAGTGTAGGGTATAGAGTGTAGAGTGTAGGGTATAGAGTGTAGGGTATAGAGTGTAGGGTATATAGTGTAGAGTGTAGGGTATAGAGTGTAGGGTATAGAGTGTAGGGTATAGAGTGCCGGGTATAGAGTGTAGGGTGTAGGGTATAGAGTGTAGAGTGTAGGGTATAGAGTGTAGAGTGTAGGGTATAGAGTGTAGGGTATAGAGTGTAGGGTAGAGAGTGTAAGGTAGAGAGTGTAGAGTGTAGGGTATAGAGTGTAGGGTATAGAGTGTAGAGTGTAGGGATTAGAGTGTAGGGTCTAGAGTGTAGGGTGTAGAGTGTAGGGTATAGAGTGTAGAGTGTAGGGTATAGAGTGTATGGTATAGAGTGTAGGGTATAGAGTGTAGGGTGTAGAGTGTAGGGTATAGAGTGTAGGGCATAGAGTGTAGGGTATAGAGTGTAGGGTATAGAGTGTAGGGTGTTGGGTATGGAGTGTATGGTATAGAATGTGGGGTATAGAGTGTAGGGTATAGAGTGTAGGGTATAGAGTGTAGGGCAAAGAGTGTAGGGTATAGAGTGTAGGGTATAGAGTGTAGAGTGTAGGGTATAGAGTGTAGGGTATAGAGTGTAGGGTATATAGTGTAGAGTGTAGGGTATAGAGTGTAGGGTATAGAGTGTAGGGTATAGAGTGCCGGGTATAGAGTGCCGGGTATAGAGTATAGAGTCCCTAGGGTATAGAGTGTAGAGTGTAGGGTATAGAGTTTAGAGTGTAGGGTATAGAGTGTAGGGTATAGAGTGTAAGGTATAGAGTGTAGGGTGTAGAGTGTAGGGTATAGAGTGTAGGGTATAGAGTGTAGGGTATAGAGTGTACGGTATAGAGTGTAGGGTATAGAGTGTATGGTATAGAGTGTAGGGTATAGAGTGTAGGGCATAGAGTGTAGGGTATAGAGTGTAGGGTATAGAGTGTATTGTGTAAGGTATAGAGTGTAGGGTGTAGAGTGTAGGGTATAGAGTGTAGGGTATAGAGTGTACGGTATAGAGTGTATGGTATAGAGTGTAGGGTGTAGAGTGTAGGGTATAGAGTGTAGGGCATAGTGTGTAGGGTATAGAGTGTAGGGTATAGAGTGGAGAGTGTAGGGTATAGAGTGTAGGGTATAGAGTGTAGGGTGTAGAGTGTAGGGTATAGAGTGTAGGGTATAGAGTGTAGAGTGTAGGGTATAGAGTGTAGAGTGTAGGGTATAGAGTGTAGGGTATAGAGTGTAGGGTAGAGAGTGTAGGGTATAGAGTGGAGAGTGTAGGGTATAGAGTGTAGGGTATAGAGTGTAGGGTGTAGAGTGTAGGGTATAGAGTGTAGGGTATAGAGTGTAGAGTGTAGGGTATAGAGTGTAGAGTGTAGGGTATAGAGTGTAGGGTATAGAGTGTAGGGTAGAGAGTGTAAGGTAGAGAGTGTAGAGTGTAGGGTATAGAGTGTAGGGTATAGAGTGTAGAGTGTAGGGATTAGAGTGTAGGGTCTAGAGTGTAGGGTGTAGAGTGTAGGGTATAGAGTGTAGAGTGTAGGGTATAGAGTGTATGGTATAGAGTGTAGGGTATAGAGTGTAGGGTGTAGAGTGTAGGGTATAGAGTGTAGGGCATAGAGTGTAGGGTATAGAGTGTAGGGTATAGAGTGTAGGGTGTTGGGTATGGAGTGTATGGTATAGAATGTGGGGTATAGAGTGTAGGGTATAGAGTGTAGGGTATAGAGTGTAGGGCAAAGAGTGTAGGGTATAGAGTGTAGGGTATAGAGTGTAGAGTGTAGGGTATAGAGTGTAGGGTATAGAGTGTAGGGTATATAGTGTAGAGTGTAGGGTATAGAGTGTAGGGTATAGAGTGTAGGGTATAGAGTGCCGGGTATAGAGTGTAGGGTGTAGGGTATAGAGTGTAGAGTGTAGGGTATAGAGTGTAGAGTGTAGGGTATAGAGTGTAGGGTATAGAGTGTAGGGTAGAGAGTGTAAGGTAGAGAGTGTAGAGTGTAGGGTATAGAGTGTAGGGTATAGAGTGTAGAGTGTAGGGATTAGAGTGTAGGGTCTAGAGTGTAGGGTGTAGAGTGTAGGGTATAGAGTGTAGAGTGTAGGGTATAGAGTGTATGGTATAGAGTGTAGGGTATAAAGTGTAGGGTGTAGAGTGTAGGGTATAGAGTGTAGGGCATAGAGTGTAGGGTATAGAGTGTAGGGTATAGAGTGTAGGGTGTTGGGTATGGAGTGTATGGTATAGAATGTGGGGTATAGAGTGTAGGGTATAGAGTGTAGGGTATAGAGTGTAGGGCAAAGAGTGTAGGGTATAGAGTGTAGGGTATAGAGTGTAGAGTGTAGGGTATAGAGTGTAGGGTATAGAGTGTAGGGTATATAGTGTAGAGTGTAGGGTATAGAGTGTAGGGTATAGAGTGTAGGGTATAGAGTGCCGGGTATAGAGTGCCGGGTATAGAGTATAGAGTCCCTAGGGTATAGAGTGTAGAGTGTAGGGTATAGAGTGTAGGGTATAGAGTGTAGGGTATAGAGTGTTGGGTAAAGAGTGTAGAGTGTAGGGTATAGAGTGTAGAGTGTAGGGATTAGAGTGTAAGGTATAGAGTGTAGGGTGTAGAGTGTAGGGTATAGAGTGTAGAGTGCAGGGTATAGAGTGTATGGTATAGAGTGTAGGGTATAGAGTGTAGGGTGTAGAGTGTAGGGTATAGAGTGTAGGGCATAGAGTGTAGGGTATAGAGTGTAGAGTGTAGGGTATAGAGTGTAGGGTATAGAGTGTAGGGTATAGAGTGTAGGGTATAGAGTGTAGGGTATAGAGTGTAGAGTGTAGGGTATAGAGTGTAGGGTATAGAGTGTAGAGTGTAGGGATTAGAGTGTAGGGTATAGAGTGTAGGGTGTAGAGTGTAGGGTATAGAGTGTAGAGTGTAGGGTATAGAGTGTATGGTATAGAGTGTAGGGTATAGAGTGTAGGGTGTAGAGTGTAGGGTATAGAATGTAGGGTGTAGAGTGTAGGGTATAGAGTGTAGGGCATAGAGTGTAGGGTATAGAGTGTAGGGTGTAGAGTGTAGGGTATAGAGTGTAGAGTGTAGGGTATAGAGTGATGGTATAGAGTGTAGGGTATAGAGTTTAGGGTATAGAGTGTAGGGTATAGAGTGTAGGGCAAAGAGTGTAGGGTATAGAGTGTAGGGTATAGAGTGTAGAGTGTAGGGTATAGAGTGTATGGTATAGAGTGTAGGGTATATAGTGTAGAGTGTAGGGTATAGAGTGTAGGGAATAGAGTGTAGGGTATAGAGTGTAGGGAATAGAGTGTAGATTGTAAGGTATAGAGTGTAGAGTGTAGGGTATAGAGTGTAGGGTATAGAGTGTAGAGTGTAGTGATTAGAGTGTAGGGTATAGAGTGTAGGGTGTAGAGTGTAGGGTATAGAGTGTAGAGTGTAGGGTATAGAGTGTATGGTATAGAGTGTGGTGTATAGAGTGTACGGTGTAGAGTGTAGGGTATAGAGTGTAGGGTATAAAGTGTAGGGTATAGAGTGTAGGGTATAGAGTGTAGGGTATAGAGTGTAGAGTGTAAGGTATAGAGTGTAGAGTGTAGGGTATAGAGTGTAGGGTATAGACTGTAGGGTATAGAGTGTAGGGTATAGAGTGAAGGGTATAGATTGTAGAGTGTAGGCTATAGAGTGTAGTGTATAGAGTGTAGAGTGTAGGGTATAGAGTGTAGGGTATAAAGTGTAGAGTATAAAGTGTAGAGTGTAGGGTATATAGTGTATAGTGTATTGTATAGAGTGTAGGGTATAGAGTGTAGGGTATAGAGTGTAGAGTGTAGGGTATAGAGTGTATGCTATAGAGTATATGGTGTAGAGTGTATGGTATAGAGTGTAGGGTATAGAGTGTAGAGTGTATGGTATAGAGTGTAGGGTATAGAGTGTAGGGTATAGAGTGTATGTTATAGAGTGTAGGGTATAGAGTGTAGAGTGTAGGGTATAGAGTTTAGATTGTAGGGTATAGAGTGTAGGGTATAGAGTGTAATGTATAGAGTGTAGGGTGTAGAGTGTAGGGTATAGAGTGTAGGGTATAGAGTGTATTGTATAGAGTGTATGGTATAGAGTGTAGGGTATAGATTGTATGGTATAGAGTGTAGGGTATAGAGTGTAGAGTGTAGGATATAGAGTGTAGGGTATAGAGTGTAGGGAATAGAGTGTAGAGTGTAAGGTATAGAGTGTAGAGTGTAGGGTATAGAGTGTAGGGTATAGAGTGTAGAGTGTAGGGATTAGAGTGTAGGGTATAGAGTGTAGGGTGTAGAGTGTAGGGTATAGAGTGTAGAGTGTAGGGTATAGAGTGTATGGTATAGACTGTGGGGTATAGAGTGCAGGGTGTAGAGTGTAGGGTATAGAGTGTAGGGTATAAAGTGTAGGGTATAGAGTGTAGGGTATAGAGTGTAGGGAATAGAGTGTAGAGTGTAAGGTATAGAGTGTAGAGTGTAGGGTATAGAGTGTAGGGTATAGACTGTAGGCTATAGAGTGTAGGGTATAGAGTGAAGGGTATAGATTGTAGAGTGTAGGCTATAGAGTGTAGTGTATAGAGTGTAGAGTGTAGGGTATAGAGTGTAGGGTATAGAGTGTAGGGTATAGAGTGTAGGGTATAAAGTGTAGAGTGTAGGGTATATAGTGTATAGTGTATTGTATAGAGTGTAGGGTATAGAGTGTAGGGTATAGAGTGTAGAGTGTAGGGTATAGAGTGTATGCTATAGAGTATATGGTGTAGAGTGTATGGTATAGAGTGTAGGGTATAGAGTGTAGAGTGTATGGTATAGAGTGTAGGGTATAGAGTGTAGGGTATAGAGTGTATGTTATAGAGTGTAGGGTATAGAGCGTAGAGTGTAGGCTATAGATATTAGATTGTAGGGTATAGAGTGTAGGGTATAGAGTGTAATGTATAGAGTGTAGGGTGTAGAGTGTAGGGTATAGAGTGTAGGGTATAGAGTGTATTGTATAGAGTGTATGGTATAGAGTGTAGGGTATAGATTGTATGGTATAGAGTGTAGGGTATAGAGTGTAGAGTGTAGGATATAGAGTGTAGGGTATAGAGTGTAGAGTGTAGGGTATAGAGTGTAGGGTATAGAGTGTAGGGTATAGAGTGTAGAGTGTAGGGATAAGAGTGTAGGGTATAGAGTGTAGGGTATAGAGTGTAGAGTGTAGGGTATAGAGTGTAGGGTATAGAGTGTAGAGTGTAGGGTATAGAGTGTAGGGTATAGAGTGTAGGGTATAGAGTGTAGGGTATAGAGTGTAGAGTGTAGGGTATAGAGTGTAGGGTATAGAGTGTAGGGTATAGAGTGTAGAGTGTATGGTATAGAGTGTAGGGTATAGAGTGTAGGGTATAGAGTGTAGGGCATAGAGTGTAGGGTATAGAGTGTAGGGTATAGAGTGTAGAGTGTAGGGTATAGAGTGTAGGGTATAGAGTGTAGAGTGTAGGGTATAGAGTGTAGGGTATAGAGTGTAGGGTATAAAGTGTAGGGTATAGAGTGTAGGGTATAGAGTGTAGAGTGTAGGGTATAGAGTGTAGAGTGTAGGGTATAGAGTGTAGGGTATAGAGTGTAGGGTATAGAGTGTAGGGTATAGAGTGTAGGGTATAGAGTTTAGAGTGTAGGGTATAGAGTGTAGAGTGTAGGGTATAGAGTGTATGGTATAGAGTGTAGGGTGTAGAGTGTTGGGTATAGAGTGTAGGGTATAGAGTGTAGGGTATAGAGTGTAGGGTATAGAGTGTAGGGAATAGAGTGTAGAGTGTAAGGTATAGAGTGTAGAGTGTAGGGTATAGAGTGTAGGATATAGAGTGTAGAGTGTAGGGATTAGATCGTAGGGTATAGAGTGTAGGGTATAAAGTGTAGGGTATAGAGTGTAGAGTGTAGGGTATAGAGTGTAGGGTATAGAGTGTAGGGTATAGAGTGTAGGGTGTAGAGTGTAGGGTATAGAGTGTTTAGTGTAGGGTATAGAGTGTATGGTATAGAGTGTAGGGTATAGAGTGTAGGGTGTAGAGTGTAGGATATAGAGTGTAGGGCATAGAGTGTAGGGTATAGAGTGTAGGGTATAGAGTGTAGAGTGTAGGGTATAGAGTGTAGGGTATAGAGTGTAGGGTATAGAGTGTAGGGTGTAGAGTGTAGGGTATAGAGTGTTTAGTGTAGGGTATAGAGTGTATGGTATAGAGTGTGGGGTATAGAGTGTAGGGTATAGAGTGTAGGGTATAGAGTGTAGGGCAAAGAGTGTAGGGTATAGAGTGTAGGGTATAGAGTGTAGAGTGTAGGGTATAGAGTGTAGGGTATAGAGTGTAGGGTATATAGTGTAGAGTGTAGGGTATAGAGTGTAGGGTATAGAGTGTAGGGTATAGAGTGTAGGGTATAGAGTGCAGGGTATAGAGTGTAGAGTGTAGGGTATAGAGTGTAGAGTGTAGGGTATAGAGTGTAGGGTATAGAGTGCAGGGTAAAGAGTGTAGAGTGTAGGGTATAGAGTGTAGAGTGTAGGGATTAGAGTGTAGGGTATAGAGTGTAGGGTGTAGAGTGTAGGGTATAGAGTGTAGGGCATAGAGTGTAGGGTATAGAGTGTAGAGTGTAGGGTAGAGAGTGTAGGGTAGAGAGTGTAGAGTGTAGGGTATAGAGTGTAGGGTATAGAGTGTAGAGTGTAGGGATTAGAGTGTAGGGTATAGAGTGTAGGGTGTAGAGTGTAGGGTATAGAGTGTAGAGTGTAGGGTATAGAGTGTATGGTATAGAGTGTAGGGTATAGAGTGTAGGGTGTAGAGTGTAGGGTATAGAGTGTAGGGCATAGAGTGTAGGGTATAGAGTGTAGGGTGTAGAGTGTAGGGTGTTATGTTTGCTAATGACAGGTGTTATGAAGGCAATCCAGAAACACAGTGTGCTTAGCAATCAGAGCGCACACTGTGATCTGACAAATACCCAAAAATACAAGAACGAGCTCTGAGACGTGGAAACTCTGTAGACTGCACACCTGATCCTATCCTAAACACAACTAAAAGCGGCTGTGGATAGCGCCTAACAACTACCTAGGCAACTCGGCACAGCCTAAGAAACTAGCTAGCCTGAAGATAGAAAAATAGGCCTGACTTGCCCCAGAGAAATTCCCCAAAGGAAAAGGCAGCCCCCCACATATAATGACTGTGAGTAAGATGAAACGACAAAACGTAGGGATGAAATAGATTCAGCAAAGTGGGGCCCGATATTCTAGGACAGAGCGAGGACAGTAAAGCGAACTTTGCAGTCTACAAAAAACCCTAAAGCAAAACCACGCAAAGGGGGCAAAAAAAACCCACCGTGCCGAACTAACGGCACGGCAGTACACCCTTTGCGTCTCAGAGCTTCCAGCAAAACAAAAGACAAGCTGGACAGAAAAAAAGCAACAAAAAAAACAAAAAGCACTTAGCTATACAGAGCAGCAGGTCACAGGAACAATCAGGAGAAGCTCAGATCCAACACTGAAACATTGACAAGGAGCAAGGATAGCAGCATCAGGCGGAGTTAAGTAATGAAGCAGTTAACGAGCTCACCAGAACACCTGAGGGAGGAAGCTCAGAAGCTGCAGTACCACTTGTGACCACAGGAGTGAATTCAGCCACAGAATTCACAACAGTAGGGTATAGAGTGTAGAGTGTAGGGTATAGAGTGTATGGTATAGAGTGTAGGGTATAGAGTGTAGGGTATAGAGTGTAGGGTATAGGTTGTAGGGCAAAGAGTGTAGGGTATAGAGTGTAGAGTGTAGGGTATAGAGTGTATGGTATAGAGTGTAGGGTATATAGTGTAGAGTGTAGGGTATAGAGTGTAGGGTATAGAGTGTAGGGTATAGAGTGTAGGGAATAGAGTGTAGAGTGTAAGGTATAGAGTGTAGAGTGTAGGGTATAGAGTGTAGGGTATAGAGTGTAGAGTGTAGGGATTAGAGTGTAGAGTATAGAGTGTAGGGTGTAGAGTGTAGGGTATAGAGTGTAGACTGTAGGGTATAGAGTGTATGGTATAGAGTGTGGGGTATAGAGTGTAGGGTGTAGAGTGTAGGGTATAGAGTGTAGGGTATAAAGTGTAGGGTATAGAGTGTAGGGTATAGAGTGTAGGGAATAGAGTGTAGAGTGTAAGGTATAGAGTGTAGAGTGTAGGGTATAGAGTGTAGGGTATAGACTGTAGGCTATAGAGTGTAGGGTATAGAGTGTAGGGTATAGATTGTAGAGTGTAGGCTATAGAGTGTAGTGTATAGAGTGTAGAGTGTAGGGTATAGAGTGTAGGGTATAGAGTGTAGGGTATAGAGTGTAGGGTATAAAGTGTAGAGTGTAGGGTAACGAGTGTATAGTGTAGGGTATAGAGTGTTGGGTATAGAGTGTAGGGTATAGAGTGTAGAGTGTAGGGTATAGAGTGTATGCTATAGAGTATATGGTGTAGAGTGTATGGTATAGAGTGTAGGGTATAGAGTGTAGAGTGTATGGTATAGAGTGTATGGTATAGAGTGTAGGGTATAGATTGTATGGTATAGAGTGTAGGGTATAGAGTGTAGAGTGTAGGGTATAGAGTGTAGGGTATAGAGTGTATGTTATAGAGTGTAGGGTATAGAGTGTAGAGTGTAGGGTATAGAGTGTAGGGTATAAAGTGTAGGGTATAGAGTGTATATTATAGAGTGTAGGGTATAGAGTGTAGAGTGTAGGGTGTAGAGTTTAGATTGTAGGGTATATAGTGTAGGGTATAGAGTGTAAGGTATAGAGTGTAGGGTGTAGAGTGTAGGGTATAGAGTGTAGGGTATAGAGTGTATGGTATAGAGTGTAGGGTATAGAGTGTATGGCATAGAGTGTAGGGTATAGAGTGTAGAGTGTAGGATATAGAGTGTAGGGTATAGAGTGTAGAGTGTAGGGTATAGAGTGTAGGGTATAGAGTGTAGGGTATAGAGTGTAAAGTGTAGGGATTAGAGTGTAGGGTATAGAGTGTAGGGTACAGAGTGTAGAGTGTAGGGTATAGAGTGTAGGGTATAGAGTGTAGAGTGTAGGGTATAGAGTGTAGGGTATAGATTGTATGGTATAGAGTGTAGGGTATAGAGTGTAGAGTGTAGGGTATAGAGTGTAGGGTATAGAGTGTATGTTATAGAGTGTAGGGTATAGAGTGTAGAGTGTAGGGTATAGAGTGTAGGGTATAGAGTGTAGGGTATAGAGTGTATATTATAGAGTGTAGGGTATAGAGTGTAGAGTGTAGGGTGTAGAGTTTAGATTGTAGGGTATAGAGTGTAGGGTATAGAGTGTAAGGTATAGAGTGTAGGGTGTAGAGTGTAGGGTATAGAGTGTAGGGTATAGAGTGTATGGTATAGAGTGTAGGGTATAGAGTGTATGGCATAGAGTGTAGGGTATAGAGTGTAGAGTGTAGGATATAGAGTGTAGGGTATAGAGTGTAGAGTGTAGGATATAGAGTGTAGGGTATAGAGTGTAGGGTATAGAGTGTAGAGTGTAGGGATTAGAGTGTAGGGTATAGAGTGTAGGGTACAGAGTGTAGAGTGTAGGGTATAGAGTGTAGGGTATAGAGTGTAGAGTGTAGGGTATAGAGTGTAGGGTATAGATTGTATGGTATAGAGTGTAGGGTATAGAGTGTAGAGTGTAGGGTATAGAGTGTAGGGTATAGAGTGTATGTTATAGAGTGTAGGGTATAGAGTGTAGAGTGTAGGGTATAGAGTGTAGGGTATAGAGTGTAGGGTATAGAGTGCAGGGTATAGAGTGTAGAGTGTAGGGTATAGAGTGTAGGGTATAGAGTGTAGGGTATAGAGTGTAGAGTGTAGGGTATAGAGTGTAGGGTATAGAGTGTAGGGTATAGAGTGTAGAGTGTAGGGTATAGAGTGTAGGGTATAGAGTGTAGGGTATAAAGTGTAGGGTATAGAGTGTAGGGTATAGAGTGTAGAGTGTAGGGTATAGAGTGTAGAGTGTAGGGTATAGAGTGTAGGGTATAGAGTGTAGGGTATAGAGTGTAGGGTATAGAGTTTAGAGTGTAGGGTATAGAGTGTAGAGTGTAGGGTATAGAGTGTATGGTATAGAGTGTAGGGTGTAGAGTGTTGGGTATAGAGTGTAGGGTATAGAGTGTAGGGTATAGAGTGTAGGGTATAGAGTGTAGGGAATAGAGTGTAGAGTGTAAGGTATAGAGTGTAGAGTGTAGGGTATAGAGTGTAGGGTATAGAGTGTAGAGTGTAGGGATTAGATCGTAGGGTATAGAGTGTAGGGTATAAAGTGTAGGGTATAGAGTGTAGAGTGTAGGGTATAGAGTGTAGGGTATAGAGTGTAGGGTATAGAGTGTAGGGTGTAGAGTGTAGGGTATAGAGTGTTTAGTGTAGGGTATAGAGTGTATGGTATAGAGTGTAGGGTATAGAGTGTAGGGTGTAGAGTGTAGGATATAGAGTGTAGGGCATAGAGTGTAGGGTATAGAGTGTAGGGTATAGAGTGTAGAGTGTAGGGTATAGAGTGTAGGGTATAGAGTGTAGGGTATAGAGTGTAGGGTGTAGAGTGTAGGGTATAGAGTGTTTAGTGTAGGGTATAGAGTGTATGGTATAGAGTGTGGGGTATAGAGTGTAGGGTATAGAGTGTAGGGTATAGAGTGTAGGGTATAGAGTGTAGGGCAAAGAGTGTAGGGTATAGAGTGTAGGGTATAGAGTGTAGAGTGTAGGGTATAGAGTGTAGGGTATAGAGTGTAGGGTATATAGTGTAGAGTGTAGGGTATAGAGTGTAGGGTATAGAGTGTAGGGTATAGAGTGTAGGGTATAGAGTGCATGGTATAGAGTGTAGAGTGTAGGGTATAGAGTGTAGAGTGTAGGGTATAGAGTGTAGGGTATAGAGTGCAGGGTAAAGAGTGTAGAGTGTAGGGTATAGAGTGTAGAGTGTAGGGATTAGAGTGTAGGGTATAGAGTGTAGGGTGTAGAGTGTAGGGTATTGTTAAAAATCGTTATTGCTCAAAAATATCTCATCAAGACTTAACCAGGTGCGTTATTCTTAAAAGAAAAATGTCATGATATTCTGACGAAAGTATAGTGGTTTATTGAGTTATCCACCATCGCAGCAAAAACATAAAAGGTAGATGAAACAATTACAAACAGAGTGTCCATGTGTAAATATCAGCGCTTCTCCTGTTACTCATCTTTCCAGGGTCCTGAATGGTAGAAGTCATCTGTCTGTGTGAAAGTCTGAAGTCATCATGGCATGGAGTAGCTAACAGCTGTTGTTCCTCGTGTCTTGTCTCATGTCCATGGAGAATGATGGTGAAGGAAGGGAGGTGACTGTCCCACGTGACAAAAAGCCCCCCACCCCCTCCTAAGAGACATTTATATATGGTTTCTACAGATCACGTGTCTTCTGTATATGGAGTTAACGTATACTCTGAGCTACATACACAGAAATAGCTTTTCATAGTGTCAGCAAGAAGCAATGTGCTCAGTACAGAATAAAAATAAGAATAATTAATATTTAACAATTCCCCCTTTTGAGGGTGACAGACATTGATTGGAACCCTCAAATTAAAATATTAATAAAATCTTCTTTCTTCTTTGGCAAAATGATGTAATAAATAATATCAATAATAATGTTATATGTTCTCAATAATATAATGATATATAAATTCATGTTATGGTAAGCCGTGACCAATATTCATATAAAATATATATATATATACTTCCCTATATCTACTTGAAGCATCTCAGGTCTGATGTCATCTGGTCTTCATATTGATGTCTTCTTCTTTTAAAACAATCTTTATTATAAGTCTTTTGAAATAGATGATAGCATGTAGATATGTAGAGACTGTGTGTCATGTGTCAATCAAAGTCCATAAATTCAAATGTTGATAAGAAAACAAAGTCCATAGATGAAATGTAGCTTTAATATCTGTGCAGTGTCACCTTTATAGACCTGGACTTACATCGGCTCGCCTTGGAAATCATCTGGAATCCTTCCATATTGTCCGCGCTGGTCTTGGGACAGGTGTGACGTCTTTGGTCAGCACAGCAAGGGTTACATTGACTCTTCCTTGCCAAACATAGCACCATAACCAGTCCTTAGTACACAGGACATATGTCAGGGTTGTAGCGTCCTGACAATTACCTGAGTGTTCACCAGCTTTCATGGAAGTCTTATAGGTGATAGGAAACCACTGGAACGTAATAACACAGTTCATCTTTGATACTGTACTCAGTTGTCAGTGATGGATGCTGTAGTTGTGACATGAATTGTATTTGACACAGTCTATTATTACTCAGAAATCATAGCATTGTTACCTTGTGGAACTTCTGGATAACGGCTTTTCTTCTTGTAACTTTTAAGAATCAATTGAATTTAGAAAAATATAAAATCTTTATTAACGTCTTTAGTATCTTGATTGAAGTCTTCATTCCCTATTCTATACCAAATCTGGTAATTTCCCTAACTTATAATATCACAGCGTACCATAGCAATCAATAATATTCATATAATTATTAAATGATATTAAAATGGAGTTTATATTTGGAAAAATAAAATAATAATAATAATAAATGATAGTATATTATTAACCATATTCTTCATGTGATTGGACATTTTTATGTCATAGGTGTAATTTCTTTTTGAACCCATAGATGTCAGTATGTCTTTTATGTAACAAGTGCTGATATTTAGTATTAAAACTTTATTAAATTATGTTCAGTAGACCAATAATATGTAAGCATGTATAGCCATGAACCAAAATAAGTATATATATGAATAAATGAATGAGTGAAAGAATTGTTGTATTTAACTCAGAATTGAAATTTTCTTATATAATGAAACCATATGATCACTATATTTGATAAAGCAATATGCTTGTAGACATTACTCTATTAAATATTGATTTTTCCTTGATGAAAAATAAGAATGAAAAATAAAAATTGAAAGAAAAGTGGAAAAAAAATGAAAAATAAAAATGAGAATAAAAAATAAAAATAAGGCCTTTATATGTTGATGACAAATGCTGAGGTTATGTCTCAGTAATACATTCCCTTAATATTTTCCTCATGTAGATGTTGTCATAACCTTGGATCACCAAAATATTGAAATTATGCAACTTTGCATATAATACCCTTCATAAGAGAAAAAAAATGATATTTATAATATTTATTGTTATTGTACCCAATAATACCTTATTAATATTTCTTCTTTATTAAAATGTGTGAAGAAGAGGTATTGATGAAATGTGATGATGTGATCAGGATCAAAAACACATTTCTCCCTTAATATCAAAAAATATTATTTTATGAAAAAATTAATTTGTAAAAAACCCAAATGAAAAATAATTATTTTTATAACTGTCATATCAACTTGTGCCATATATTTGTTTGAAGATGTATACTCATCTATGTAAATATAAAAAACACTGAAATATGAAAAAATTATCATTAGGAAAAAATGTTCTAAATGTAGGTTTCCTTGAAAAATCATATTGATGTATTATTGTACTTATTAAATAATAATCACCAAAGAAATATATGTTGCATAATAATATTTAAATATATCTTAATATTCTAATAATTTAACTGAATCTTATTATTTATTAAACACAAAGTTGTTGTTTTTTTTTTTTTTCTGACATACCATAAATCATGAGGCCTCAGTCAAACTGTGCATACACATTCCACATTCCACATTCCACGCTCTGGTCACTCTTACATCACATCTCATGTCAAATTCACTCAGCAGCTGCTCATATGTTCTCTCACCTGTCACATGTGACTCACATAGACGTTCACAATACATTTCACATACAAAGAATAAAAAACATGTATATTAACCCAAAATATTGTATCCTAATTATCAATCAATGCGCATTGTAATCTATTAAATTTAGTATTCTAATATTCCTTTGAATATTCCCCAAATATTATGTAACAGTATGTTTTAACCTAATAGAAAGGACTCCTCCATTTACAAGAAACCCGAGTTGAATGTTTCAACACTATTTCGGTACAAGCCTGTTACTGAAACCATTTGAATGTAAAGGCTGAGGAAAATTCCTAAAATTAAAAATCAAGGCTATATGATATTCCTTAACTCACAGCTGTCACGTCATGCACCATGCAGTGGGAGGAAAAAAAAACCACGTTTTAGATTATTACAGAAAGAAAATTTACATGTAGTACACACATTTTTAGGTTGTTAGATATATTATTTATTTTGTTAGTGTTAAATATATATATAAAAATCATGCAGTTAATATAGCTTCCTGTGTAAATAAGACATAAATTCATGAAAGAGGTATTTTTTGTTCAATCCTCGCTTTGAAAGTAAAATTCTAAGGGAAATGAAAGATAAAGGTTAATTTCATATTTATTTCAAAACAAAATAATTTAAATATCTTATACATATGTATATACTTAATAAATGTATTTAATTGTAATTCTAAATATTTTTTACTGGAGTATATTTTAATTATTTCGCTATATATATAAAAATGCAGTTAATATAATCTCTACTTATACAAATATGCTACAGTATTTACTGTATATTATATTAATATATGTAACTGCAGAATTATATTGAAACAGAATAATTACATATTAATAAATAATACATTGTATAACTCATCATATAATATAATTACATTTTTAGCCAATTCCTATCCCAAAATGTAACTCTCTGTCGATTATCTGAAATGCTGTATTTAGTAAGGTCAGTTTTAACCCTATGGACTCTTTGAAGAGCTGCTGCGATAATGGAGTGTTCAGCTGAGCTCCCCCTGGGATACTCACCTGCTTCCGTCTGTCAGTTTCCGCCATCTTTAGAGACAGATCTAAGCCTTCAGATTTTAAATCTTTCAGAGAAATTTCTTTAATAGACTCCTGAATCTTTTCATACGGTTTGTAACAAATATGTAATTTTCTTCGTACTTCATAGATTTGATTTTGGATCAGATTTGAAGATTTTGATTTTGGCTTTTGATAAGATTGAATTCTGACTGGTTTCAAAAACTTAGTAAAATGTGTTTTCCTTTCAAGATTCTCGTGTTTTCTAGAAAAATCAAGGGATTGGGCGCATTCGTATAAAGAATTTTTCTGTGTAGCAATTATACGAGATACAGGATTTAAGAATTTAAATTTGTTTACAAAACAATTTATCATGGATTGTTGATTCAAATTCGTACAGACCAATTTATAAATCCTTTCAAAAATGGCCATAAAAGTAAACGTACATTCTTCCCGGCCAATCTTCAATTTTAGAAGAATATCAAGATCTGGATAATTTTCTTTCAATCCACAGAAAATCAAAATTCTTAATCTTTCTACATCAGTCATCTTTTCGTGGAACTCATCAGTCTGCATTTTTAGTGAGAGTCTTCTGGAGAAGATTACCGGAAGCCAAATTTTAAACAAATTATTTCTCTGCACATTAGTCAAATCAAACTTATCAGCAAAACTCTCAAATATCTCTGAATTTCTGCACACATGGATTTTGTCATCATATGCAGGAATGATTTTGCATAATTTTAGCAGGATTTTCCTAGATTTAAGTTGGAGTTGGGCCTCTGAGTCGTCTATTTTTAGTGGCCCTTGTACATCTGTCCCTCGTAGATCATCTTTGTCAGTTGTCATCTCTCCTACGCTTCCTCCATCTTGTTTTTCATCATGTGACACGTCAATGTCACCTTGGGCGGCCACACACACGTGTGTCACATCTTCCTCACTCTTCTCATTACAGTCAATCTTGGGAACATCATTAGTTTCCTTAGAAATTCTTTCTACGCTGTCTTTTTTGGACTTCTCTGTCACAAACTCGTTAAATACATAAACCATATGTAAAATATTTTTAAGTTGCTCTTTTTCTTTTTTCCTAAACATTAGCTTAGAATCTAAATTCAAATTCGCAGTTCTGCATTCTGCAAATAAATTAGACCAAAATATTTCTAAGCTAGATCCGTACAAACTTACAAAGTCTATCTGACTTGATTTAGCATATGAATTTATCAAATCCATTTGTCTTACCTTGAAATCTCAGCTTGTAGTTCCTTTGCTTTTACAACGCTGGGCTCCGGACTTCAGCACGGCTATTTTTAGCACGTCTGTTCTTCAGCACTACCAGTGCTTGCTGTCAATCCGTACAACACCTGTTAGTCTCCGTCATTCGTAGGTTCTTGTGAGATCTTTGTGACTTGAAATTTTGAAGTGGAATTCCTGAATACTTGCACAATCTAGCGGAACTCTTCTGTCTTCCCCCGTGTGCAAGAAGAAGGAAATTCACGCAAAAATAGCACAAAAAATCAAAACTGGCTGGCTAGGCCAAATGTTAAAAATCGTTATTGCTCAAAAATATCTCATCAAGACTTAACCAGGTGCATTATTCTTAAAAGAAAAATGTCATGATATTCTGACGAAAGTATAGTGGTTTATTGAGTTATCCACCATCGCAGCAAAAACATAAAAGGTAGATGAAACAATTACAAACAGAGTGTCCATGTGTAAATATCAGCGCTTCTCCTGTTACTCATCTTTCCAGGGTCCTGAATGGTAGAAGTCATCTGTCTGTGTGAAAGTCTGAAGTCATCATGGCATGGAGTAGCTAACAGCTGTTGTTCCTCGTGTCTTGTCTCATGTCCATGGAGAATGATGGTGAAGGAAGGGAGG
>NW_027194382.1:52500-148252 GCF_032444005.1 Ranitomeya imitator | reverse complement strand
ACTGCATCAGGTGTTTTCCCGTTATGGCACCATCATCAGTGCTAAGGTGAGCTCAGCTTGTATCTGCTTCTTTCTTCTTTCTATCCTCACATTCATTTTCATCTACGTAACATTAAGGGTTATACTTATGGCCAACATTAGACGTTTTCATCGATACATAGGAGAGGTGATAACTTGTGGATTTGCGGTGGTCTTACTGCTGGGACCCCATGGATCCTTTAGGAATAGAGTGATGAGTAGATGATAACTTTCAATGTCGGGAATGACCCTTTAGCGTGAACCTTCTTAGGTGAGGGTGTACTATTTATTTTCCTATGTTTCATTGTAAGGATGTCAGGTGATGTAATATTTCAGGTCATGATGGAAGGTAGACGCAGCAAAGGGTTTGGTTTTGTCTGCTTCTCCGCTCCCGAGGAAGCAACCAAAGCGGTCACAGAGATGAACGGAAGGATTGTAGACTCCAAGCCATTGTATGTCGCCTTTGCACAGTGTAAGAAGGATCGGCTAGCTCCTCTAGCCAACCAGAAGAAGATGGATCATATCCGAATTGTACCCAACCAAGTCATCAATACCTACCAACCACCACCACCTCCCAGCTTTATAATGCCACCTGCTTCACAAGTAAGTCTCCAGATAAAAACAACCTACAGAAAGCTTTCTTACAGAAACAGTGCCATCCTTGTTCTAAGGTTGTGGCTGGTCTTGCAGATCAGCTCCATTCGAGAGAATAGGGCTGAGTTACAAAACCACACTCGACGTGTGGAAAGATGGGAACTGTTACAGAAAGAAAGTAGCCATGTTTTTCTAACGATATACAATCCATTTATTACAACCTAAACTTGTTTTTAGGTCCAGAACCATGCAGGATGCTGTCATACAGTACCGAAACCGCAGGTTGTGCCAAGTCCTAGCCGGACACCACAAAGTATGTTCAATTAAGTAACAGCCCCAGGTACACCAATCACTGTATGATAAATAACAAATCAATAAAAGAATATTAAAAGAATATTAAAATTATAATTACAAGTGTCAGTGACTAGTGTCCTGTGGAGAGAAATGTGGAAACCACCACCGTACCAAGGGAAAGCAACCACAGCCAATATAGCAAAGCCAAAGAAGATCTCCCAAGCAGGAATGAGATTAAAATGCCTTTATTATATATACACTTGGCAATAAGTAACAATGATAAAAGACACAAATGTGCACAATGAGATTATTTGTATAATAAAATCAATATGAATAATAGTACAGACTGACCCCTTGAAAATTATATCCTATATTATACTACCATGACAGGTTTAAACATCGCCCCAGGATGACATATATTATTAGCTGGATTTATATATAAAAAAAGACTTTCTGCATATATTGCAAGTACAGACCTATAGATACAAAATGTGCAAAATTGGTAGCAAATAGTAATTTATGTGCAATAAAGCAATATAAAGTGCAACAGGAGGGGGAAGGGAAAAAGGTCAATTATAACCATACAGTGTACTGAATATGTCAGTATATACACCTTATTATAACACGTGCACAACTATGTCAGAAAAAATAAAAAAACTTTTTTTGTGCAAAGAGAAAAAAAGGGGGGTTATATATACCCATAAGATATGCTGGATTATACCAGAAAGTGCTATGTGCAAAAAGAAAGTGTAAAAACTGAAAAAAAGCCACAATTGCAGGTTACACTATTCTAAGAGGATAGAAGGAGTAATCCGAAACGCGCGTCGGGGTGCGTTTCTTTGGGATTCAGCTGACCTCACAGGTATATTTAAAGATTTAAGTACATCCCCCTGCATTACACCATAGTGATTAGTATCCGGCCCTCTGGTGGTCAGAGTGTGCCAGTGGTGACTTTATGGTGGTGATTTAGCTGCTCTTTTATTTTTTTGGCCACTATAATTAGTACTATTGGAAACATATAGATATATTTGATACTTTCTTATAGACCTATTTTTGTGCAGTATGGTTTAGTATACACTCCTCTTAGAATAGTGTAACCTGCAATTGTGGCTTTTTTTCAGTTTTTACACTTTCTTTTTGCACATAGCACTTTCTGGTATAATCCAGCATATCTTATGGGTATATATAACCCCCCTTTTTTTCTCTTTGCACAAAAAAAGTTTTTTTATTTTTTCTGACATAGTTGTGCACGTGTTATAATAAGGTGTATATACTGACATATTCAGTACACTGTATGGTTATAATTGACCTTTTTCCCTTCCCCCTCCTGTTGCACTTTATATTGCTTTATTGCACATAAATTACTATTTGCTACCAATTTTGCACATTTTGTATCTATAGGTCTGTACTTGCAATATATGCAGAAAGTCTTTTTTTATATATAAATCCAGCTAATAATATATGTCATCCTGGGGCGATGTTTAAACCTGTCATGGTAGTATAATATAGGATATAATTTTCAAGGGGTCAGTCTGTACTATTATTCATATTGATTTTATTATACAAATAATCCCATTGTGCACATTTGTGTCTTTTATCATTGTTACTTATTGCCAAGTGTATATATAATAAAGGCATTTTAATCTCATTCCTGCTTGGGAGATCTTCTTTGGCTTTGCTATATTGGCTGTGGTTGCTTTCCCAAAGTATGTTCAATGTATTGTGAGAATGGGGTTTAGTGTGTACGCCGAGTGTCTTCTCCCGCTAAACCTTACTAGTGCACATCACAGTCTATACAGCGATATTACATAAACTCTGTGGTCTACTATACCAGTCCTCACCATTTTTAAGATTTGCACTTGCCGTGGGGGCATGGTCTGCCAGCGATGTGAGAGGATGCATGCCCGGTCAGCTCCGTGTGCAGATCCTTATACGATCCTCAAGCTGCCCTTTTTTTCACCCTCTGGTCGGGTATACTTACCTGCTTATGCCTGGACACTGTAAACAGCCTTTTCCCTGGCACGGAGCCCGCCATGAAGAAAGGGAACGTGCTCAAAGGCCAGGAGTGCAATCTACAAGGTGGGGTCGACACAATTGTGGCAGAGAGTGCAAGCTGAGCGGGTGAGCACTAAAAGGAGGATGTGGCTAGTTTAGAAAGATTTGCAAGATCAGGAGTGGAAGAAACGGGATGACACGTTGAGAGGGATTCATCCAGACCCAAATTCCTTCTCCCACCTGCTTACTACAGATCAGCCTGAGTATGAACCAGATGAGAACCGGGGAGTCCATGCTGTTTCTCCTACATGCCAACTAGCAGCTACAGAGCCCAAGATATCATGCAAGCCATTGGGGATTGTAGTAGCTCTCTTTCATCTCTGGTGCTGCAGGTAGGAGGAATTATGAAGAACATTTCAGTGGTCAGACAAGATATACGCAGTATCTCAGAGAGGACCACAGACCTCGGGAAGAGCGTTAATGAATTATAGGACATCCTACTTCCAATGAGGCAAGATTTGCAGCAACACACCAAGTTATCAGAGGCAAATCGCATCAACCAGGATGATTTGGAGAACCGCCCGTGCAGGAAAAATATCTGGATTGTTGGAGTCCCTTAAAAATCCTAGGGCGCAAAGACCACAGAATTCTTTGAAACCTGGCTAGTGATGGTGTGTGGGAAGGATACTCTTAGCCCCCTCTTTGCAGTGGAACGGGTGCAGACAAGGCCACTACCGCCTGGAAGTCAGCCATGCACAGTCCTGGCCAAGATACTTCACTATAGGGATACCATCCTATGAAGCTCCATAAATGGTCCAAGAATCTCCATATTCACAGATTATTTTGCTGATGTACAGAAGAGAAGTGCGCAGTTCGTGGAAAATAAAAAAACAACTGTGGACAATGGTTTGCTCCTACTCTAGGTAATATCTGGCCCACCTGTGGGTTGCTGCTATGAATTCAATATCCTTCTTTAGTTTTGCTACTTTAGAACGATGGAGAATTTAGAAGGTTGCTTGGTTACCCCCATTGTGACTGCTACATCCAAGGTTTCGACTTAGGCCCTGGTCCCTTAGAGAGCGCCTGTTAGGGCATGGTCGCAGTGGCCAAAATGTTAGTGTTGAAATTTGGGTTATGTTGAAGCATAAAGGGGGCACAACCGGCCCTCAGATTGCTGTTTAGGTTTACATCAGATCTAGAGTGGTTCTTCTAATCTTGTGCAATGCCACCGATGGAGATAGCCTTTTCTGGAATACCCCTATCTATTCCACAAGGCTGACTCTCAAGGCTAAAAAGATTACCTTATTGTCGTGGAACGTAAGGGGAGTACATGAACCTGATAAAAGGAAGGCGATCTTCGATACCATGAAGAAATGTCAGCACGTAATATTATGCCTCCAAGAGACTCACATGAAGGAGCATAATATATATCTATTAACCCCAGCCTAAGTGGGCTCGAGCTATCATGCAACATTCTCCAAATATTCACGCGGAGTTAGTATTTTAATTAATCATACAATTCCCTTTCACTGTATTGACCAAGAAATAGCTAAAAAGGGACGATACATCTGTCTGCGGGGGAGATTCTATAATATTTTAATCCTTATTGATGCGGTTTATATCTCTCCTCCATACACAGGAACGGTCCTTCAGAAAATAATCGAATTTTGTTAGTAAAGCCCCTGGCTGCCCCCTAGTACTAATGGATGACTTCAACAATACGATACATTGGCTATGAGTTTAGCTGGGATGCGGGAGGGACTTACTCCTTTGGAGAGAAGTTAGAGGAGGTAGCACTTAGATGTTTGGCCATTACCTTACCCTAAAGTTAAGACTTTTTCCTGTTATTATGCTGTCCACAGCTAATTGTCCCGTATAGGTTTGTTACTATGTAATTCCGCAGCTGTGGGAATGATGGGAAGAATAGAATACTTACCTCCGAGTCTCTCTGACCACTCTCCACTTATGGGGCGCCTCACTTCACTCCTGCAAGTTTAACCCTTTCTGGGTTTTTTTGATGGTGTCCATCAGTTCATGTAAAGAACATGCCTACAATTGTGAAGATTTGGTTTTTTTTATTGTGAAGTAAGCAACAAATGGGACAAAATACCTGACAACTTCAGTGTGCATAACTATTCATCCCCCTAAAGTCAGTACTTTGTGGAGCCTCCTTTTGAGGCAATAATGGTTGCAAGTCGCTTTGGATAAGTCTCTATGAGCGTTCCACATCTTGCCACTGGGATTTTTGACCATTCCTGAAGGCAAAACTGCTCCAGCTCCTTCATGATAGATGGTTTCCTCTGGTGAACATCAATCTTCAAGTCTGGCTAAACAATAAAGGGCAGGGTGCACCACAGTATATATTTCAAATGCAATTATAATCACAGGGTGCTACTAACGCATAGAAAGGAGGAGCAATAACTGGAGGAAAGACTAATGTGTATGTAGAAAGTCCACACCCGAGGTACAAAAAATATCAAAAACTACTTTATTATCACCAAAGCACAAACATGACTAAAAACATTTAAAAGCAACAATGATAACACCCCCATCCATGTACAATAATGCATCTATGTGACCCTAGGACATGATACCGTAGGAGGGAGTACCCGTGCCAAAGACACTGCCGAGAACCAGCTGACGGTACTGGAACCCGGATGGGTAGCAGAAGGTACAAGAGCCAATGGAACTACCGAGGACCAGCTGATGGTACTGGAACCCGGTTACTAAGCAGGAGGTACCCGTGCCAGAAAGCACTACCAAGGACCACCAGACATTGGTGGAACTCGGATACCGAGAAGGAGGCACCTAAGCCAAAGGCTCTGCCTGGAACCAGCTGACGGTACTTGAACCAGGATGGGTAGCAGAAGGTACAAGAGCCAATGGAACTACCGAGGACCAGCTGATGGTACTGGAACCCGGTTACTAAGCAGGAGGTACCCGTGCCAGAAAGCACTACCAAGGACCACCAGACATTGGTGGAACTCGGATACCGAGAAGGAGGCACCTAAGCCAAAGGCTCTGCCTGGAACCAGCTGACGGTACTTGAACCAGGATGGGTAGCAGAAGGTACAAGAGCCAATGGAACTACCGAGGACCAGCTGATGGTAGTGGAACCCGGTTATTAAGCAGGAGGTACCCGTGCCAGAAAGCACTACCAAGGACCACCAGACATTGGTGGAACTCGGATACCGAGAAGGAGGCACCTAAGCCAAAGGCTCTGCCTGGAACCAGCTGACGGTACTTGAACCAGGATGGGTAGCAGAGGGTACAAGAGCCAGTGGAACTACTGAGGACCAGCTGATGGTACTGGAACACGGTTACTAAGCAGGAGGTACCCGTGCCAGACAGCACTACCAAGGACCACCAGACGTTGGTGGAACTCGGATACCGAGAAGGAGGCACCAAAGCCAAAGGCTCTGCCTGGAACCAGCTGACGGTAGGCAGCAGAAGGTCCACATGAAAAAAAAGTTGCAAGGCCGCGAGTTGACCGCAGTTACCGAAACCCACAGTCCTACAGGGGGAGCTTGTCCACTTGGCACTATGGAACCAGCCTTGATTGCCAGATCCCGCAGCCCACATAGGAAGCATCTAAACTGCAGGCACCATGGAGTCGGCTAACCCGACCGCAACCCGACAGGACAACGTATTGGAGGCAAAGTGACCTTGACACTACCCGGAAACAGCTGGCGTGCTGGAACCAGGCTGGGCAGGAGGGAGTACCCGTGCCAAAGACACTGCCGAGAACCAGCTGACAGTACTGGAACCCGGATGGGTAGCAGAAGGTACAAGAGCCAATGGAACTGCCGAGGACCAGCTGATGGTACTGGAACCCGGTTACTAAGCAGGAGGTACCCGTGTCAGAAAGCAATACCAAGGACCACCAGACGTTGGTGGATCTCAGATACCGGGAAGGATGCACCAAAGCCAAAGGCTCTGCCTGGAACCAGCTGATGGTACTGGAACCAGGATGGGTAGCAGAAGGTACAAGAGCCAAAGACACTGCCGAGAACCAGCTGACGGTACTGGAACCCGGATGGGTAGCAGAAGGTACAAGAGCCAATGGAACTACCGAGGACCAGCTGATGGTACTGGAACCCGGTTACTAAGCAGGAGGTACCCGTGCCAGAAAGCACTACCAAGGACCACCAGACATTGGTGGAACTCGGATACCGAGAAGGAGGCACCTAAGCCAAAGGCTCTGCCTGGAACCAGCTGACTAGACAACGTATTGGAGGCAAAGTGACCTTGACACTACCCAGAAACAGCTGGCGTGCTGGAACCAGGCTGGGCAGGAGGGAGTACGCGTGCCAAAGACACTGCCGAGAACCAGCTGACGGTACTGGAACCCGGATGGGTAGCAGAAGGTACAAGAGCCAATGGAACTGCCGAGGACCAGCTGATGGTACTAGAACCCGGTTACTAAGCAGGAGGTACCCGTGTCAGAAAGCACTACCATGGACCACCAGACGTTGTTGGATCTCGGATACCGGAAAGGAAGCACCAAAGCCAAAGGCTCTGCCTAGAACCAGCTGACGGTACTGGAACCAGGATGGGTAGCAGAAGGTACAAGAGCCAAAGACACTGCCGAGAACCAGCTGACGGTACTGGAACCCGGATGGGTAGCAGAAGGTACAAGAGCCAATGGAACTACCGAGGACCAGCTGATGGTACTGGAACCCGGTTACTAAGCAGGAGGTACCCGTGCCAGAAAGCACTACCAAGGACCCCAGACGTTGATGGAACTCGGATACCGAGAAGGAGGCACCTAAGCCAAAGGCTCTGCCTGGAACCAGCTGACGGTACTGGAACCAGGATGGGTAGCAGAAGGTACAAGAGCCAATGGAACTACCGAGGACCAGCTGATGGTACTGGAACCCGGTTACTAAGCAGGAGGTACCCGTGCCAGAAAGCACTACCAAGAACCACCAGAAGTTGGTTGATCTCGGATACCGAGAAGGAGGCACCAAAGCCAAAGGCCCTGCCTGGGACCAGCTGATGGTACTGGAACCAGGATGGGTAGCAGAAGGTACAAGAGCCAAAGACACTGCCAAGAACCAGCTGACGGTACTGGAACCAGGATGGGTAGCAGAAGGTACAAGAGCCAATGGAACTACCGAGGACCAGCTGATGGTACTGGAACCCGGTTACTAAGCAGGAGGTACCCATGCCAGAAAGCACTACCAAGGAACACCAGACGTTGGTGGATCTCAGATACCGAGAAGGAGGCACCAAAGCCAAAGGCTCTGCCTGGAATCAGCTGACGGTACTGGAACCAGGATGGGTAGCAGAAGGTACAAGAGCAAAAGACACTGCCGAGAACCAGCTGATGGTACTGGAACCCGGATGGGTAGCAGAAGGTACAAGAGCCAATGGAACTACCGAGAACCAGCTGATGGTTCTGGAACCCAGTTACTAAGCAGGAGGTACCCGTGCCAGAAGGCACTACCAAGGACCACCAGACGTTGGTGCAACTCGGATGCCGAGAAGGAGGCACCTAAGCCAAAGGCTCTGCCTGGAACAAGCTGACGGTACTGGAACCCGGATGGGTAGCAGAAGGTACAAGAGCCAATGGAACTACCGAGGACCAGCTGATGGTTCTGGAACCCAGTTACTAAGCAGGAGGTACCCGTGCCAGAAAGCACTACCAAGGACCACCAGACGTTGTTGGAACTCGGATACTGAGAAGGAGGCACCTAAGCCAAAGGCTCTGGCTGGAACCAGCTGACAGTACTGAAACCCAGGGGGACCTATTCAAGATTGACTGCTAAAGAACCAGCTAATGGTGCTGGAACTCAGATATGCAGCAGAAGGTCCACATGAAAAAATAAGTTGTAAGGCCGCGAGCAGGCCGCAGTTACCGAAACCCACAGTCCTACAGAGGGAGCTTTGTTATGATCAGGTTACCTTGGAGCAGCATGAAAACTTTCACTGGAGTAGGTGGTAACTATACTGACCGCAAACCCTGATCTTATCACCGCAACTAGAAGTAGCCGTGGGGTGTGCCTAACAAAACCTAGACACCTCGACACAGCCGGAGAACTAAATACCCCTAAAGGTGGAAATAGGAATACTATCTTGCCTCAGAGCAGATCCCCAAAGGATAGGCAGCCCCCTGTTGTGAATTCTGCTCTTGGGCTCCCTCCGGTGGTTGAACCCAGGACAGGGCCCAGTACTAAACGAGAGAAAGGTTTGTTAAACTATTAGATACACAGGTCTCCCTTCCACATACAGGGGTCACAGGGCAGAAAAGAAAAGGGGCCCCCAATACTGCACAGGGGCGACAGGAAGCATCCGGTGAGACTACACCAGGAGGCCTCTACAGCCATCGGTAGCACAGACATGGGAGAAAAGGCGCCCATACTCAGCAAATCACCCCCGAGCACAGGCTCTGAATGCAGGCATTGCAAAACTACTGTCCCTTGAAATGCTCTCATTCAGGCTGGTGGAGACTGACACCTTCCGTAACTTCATGGCATTGGCAGTCCCACAGTACAACGTGCCCAGCCGCTTTTATTTCAGCAGGCAAGCCGTCCCTGCCCTGCAAAAGCATGTGGAGGGAAAAATTAAACATGCGCTACTAAACGCGTCAGTAGCCAGGTCCACCTGACCACCGATGTGTGGACCAGTAACCATGGACTGGGAGGATACCTTTCCCTCACTGCCCATTGGGTAATTGTTGTGGAGCCGGGTACAGATCTTGAGAGTGGCGCTGTACATGTTCTGCCAACTCCAAGGATTGCAGGAATCCAGTCTGTACACATTGACTCCTCATACTCCAGTTCCTCTGAATCATTGCTGCAGGAGCCATCACAGTCTACCTCCACATGGAACCGTGAAGGCTTACCTGTTACGACCGATATGAACACAGTCATGGCCAAACGTCAACAGGCCGTATTGAAATTAATTTCTTTGGGGAATCGAAGCCACACAGCACAGGAGCTCTGGAATGCCATCAATTAGGAGAGCGACGTGTGGTTTGTGCCAGCGAATCTCCAGCCAGGCATGGTAGAGTGTGACAATGGCCGAAATCTGGTGGCAGCTCTGGGCCTAGGCAATCTCACTCACATCCCATGTCTGGCACATGTGCTCAACTTGGTCGTGCAGAGTTCTTTGAGGGACTATCCGGATCTTGATGCACTGCTGCACAAGGTCCGCCTTGAGTGTGCTCACTTGCGGCGTTCCAGCATGGCAAGATCGCGCATTGCAGCTCTGCAGCACTGATTCCGCCTTCCGGAACATCGCATCATATGTGACCTACCCACCAGGTAGAATTCAACGTTACATATGTTGGAGCGGTTGTGTGAGCAGCAGGCAGCAGTAATGGAGTACCAGCTGACAATGATCCAAAGCACACCGCCAGGGCAACGAAGGAGTGGCTTCGTAAGAAGCATTTCAAGGTCCTGGAGTGGCCTAGCCAGTCTCCAGATCTCAACCCAATAGAAAACCTTTGGAGGGAGTTGAAAGTCCGTGTTGCCAAGCGAAAAGCCAAAAACATCACTGCTCTAGAGGAGATCTGCATGGAGGAATGGGCCAACATACCAACAACAGTGTGTGGCAACCTTGTGAAGACTTACAGAAAACGTTTGACCTCTGTCACTGCCAACAAAGGATATATTACAAAGTATTGAGATGAAATTTTGTTTCTGACCAAATACTTATTTTCCACCATAATATGCAAATAAAATGATAAAAAAACAGACAATCTGATTTTCTGGAATTTTTTTTCTCAGTTTGTCTCCCATAGTTGAGGTCTACCTATGATGTAAATTACAGACGCCTCTCATCTTTTTAAGTGGTGGAACTTGCACTATTGCTGACTGACTAAATACTTTTTTGCCCCACTGTATACTGTGTATATATATACAAACATATCAATTAGTAAGTTAATCACCTGGAGAGAAAGCCGGCTGGCAAGGGAGCAGACAGAAAGCACATGGTAGCAGCCATCTTGTCAGTGTCCGTCTGTCGTCAATAGTCAATAAAGTCAGTTGAAAGTACAATCGCGCATGCAGAGATTGCCACGTGACGCGTGCGCGGGTCGCGCTATGAATTGTGTCTAGCAGCACAGGCCCAAAACAAAGCCGCAAAAGCGCGGGCGCCGTCACCTAGCAACACCAGGATCAGACAGACAGTAAAATACAAACACATAATGAATTTGTTAGCGTACGCGCAGTATATCTGTTATCAACATAAAAAAGGTGAGCCTGAGCGACTATATTGCAATTATTCATTGATATAAATAGATTGAATAATATATGGACTAAACATAGAAAGATAGCACAGAAAATATCAACTATGAGGCTAATATGCATCGGCAATGATTGCGATACACAGAAGCACAAAATGGCTAAAAAATTAAATGAATTAAATTAATAAAGAAGGGTGAAAAGCATGTGAAGGCACAAATTATTGAAAAAGAAAGAAAATGAAAAAAATATATAACATAAAAAAATGAAACATATATAGAGTACAGACCAAAAGTTTGGACACACCTTCTCATTTAAATACTTTTCTGTATTTTCATGACTCTGAAAATTGTAAATTCACACTGAAGGCATCAAAACTATGAATTAATACATGTGGAATTATATACTTAACAAAAAAGTGTGAAATAACTCAAAATATATCTTATATTCTAGGTTCTTCAAAGTAGCCACCTTTTGCTTTGATGACTGCTTTGCACATTCTTGACATTGTCTTGATGAGCTTCTAGAGGTAGTCACCGGGAATGATTTTCACTTCACAGGTGTGCCCTGTCAGGTTTAATAAGTGGGATTTCTTGCCTTATAAATGGGGTTGGGACCATCAATTGGGTTGAGCAGAAGTCTGGTGGATACACAGCTGATAGTCCTACTGAATAGACTGTTAGAATTTGTATTATGGCAAGAAAAAAGCAGCTAAGTAAAGAAAAACAAGTGGCCATCATTACTTTAAGAAATGAAGGTCAGTCAGTCCGAAAAATTGGGAAAACTTTGAAAGTGTCCCCAAGTGCAGTTGCAAAAACCATCATGCACTACAAAGAAACTGTCTCACATGAGGACCGCCCCAGGAAAGGAAGACCAAGAGTCACCTCTGCTTCTGAGAATAAGTTTATCTGAGTCACCAGCCTCAGAAATCGCAGATTAAAAGCAGCTCAGATTAGAGACCAGGTCAACACCACAGAGTTCTAGCAGCAGACACATCTCTACAACAACTGTTAAGAGGAGACTTTGTGCAGCAGGCCTTCATGGTAAAATAGCTGCTAGGAAACCACTGCTAAGGACAGGCAACAAGCAGAAGAGACTTGTTTGGGCTAAAGAACACAAGGAATGGACATTAGACCAGTGGAAATATGTGCTTTGGTCTGATGAGTCCAAATTTGAGATCTTTGGTTCCAACCACCGTGTCTTTGTGCGACGCAGAAGAGGTGAACGGATGGACTCTACATGCCTGGTTCCCACCGTGAAGGAGGACGTGTGATGGTGTGGGGGGTGCTTTGCTGGTGACACTGTTGGGGATTTATTTAAAATTGAAGGCATACTGAACCAGCATGGCTACCACAGCATCTTGCAGCAGCATGCTATTCCATCCGGTTTGCGTTTAGATGGACCATCATTTATTTTTCAACAGGACAATGACCCCAAACACACCTCCAGGATGTGTAAGGGCTATTTGACCAAGAAGGAGAGTGATAGGGTGCTACGCCAGATGACCTGGCCTCTACAGTGGTTTGGAGTGAGCTGGACCGCAGAGTGAAGGCAAAAGGGCCAACAAGTGCTAAGCTTCTCTGGGAACTCCTTCAAGATTGTTGGAAGACCATTCCCGGTGACTACCTCTTGAAGCTCATCAAGAGAATGCCAAGTGTGTGCAAAGCAGTCATCAAAGCAAAAGGTGGCTACTTTGAAGAACCTAGAATTAAGACATCATTTCAGTTGTTTCACACTTTTTTGTTAAGTATATAATTCCACATGTGTTAATTCATAGCTTTGATGCCTTCAGTGTGAATTTACAGTTTTCAGAGTCAAGAAAATACAGAAAAATCTTTAAATGATAAGGTGTGTCCAAACTTTTGGTCTGTACTGTATATAATAAAGTTAATGAAAATAAATATAAAAAAATAATAATAAAATAATAATAAAGAGATAGATGATGTAATAGAGTAAGATAACACAGAACCACATGAGAATATTTAATAACTATCACACTGTATAATGCATACTGAATCTTTATTGAACCATTAGGCAAAATACAAAAATACAAAAAAGAAACCCGAAAGTCTCCTTCAACAAACTGCCCGAGACTAAACATGACTTTATAAATAGATGAAAAAGGTCAAAATGCAGGGAAAAAAATCTGAAACAAATCGAGGAGGCTGGCCCATGACAATACATGGTACATATACATAAGTCTCAAGTCGTACTGAACTGCCAATCATCCACGATTAATGATCCAGAATATAGGAAACAAACACTTGTTAGATAAGTGTCGGACCCAGCTGAACAATTAGAATAAAGGAAAACTCAAAAAAACATAAATGAAGATATGGTACTGTGAATAGACGCTTCAGGAAAGAGATCTGATGACTAGAAAATAAGGCCGGGTTCACATTGCGTTTACAGCAGCCCGTTCAACACATACGTTAACGGGCTGCTGATGCAAGTGCCGGTATGGCAGCACGCTAGCGCAGATAGAGCATCTGCTAGCTCTATCTGCGCTAGCAGTGACGGACTAGGAAACGCTGCAGCCCGCGTCTCAGGGTCCGTCACTCAATGACGGCACATCCCTAGCGCACGCCCATTGTGCGATGCATCCCACATAGGAATTAATGGCGGCCTTAACGGACTACGTTACACCGTGTTTATGCCGCGGTGTAACGTAGTCCGTATAACGGGCGCCCATAACGCAATGTGAACCCAGCCTAATTCTCTGATGAAAATAGCCATAATACTCCAAGCAAGCACCAAGGTGAGAGTAAGATGTAAATCCTCTCCAGGGAAAGTGAATGTGCTTCCATCACAGAACAACGAATACCAATGTCTACTGGTCCAGGGTATATCTAAAAAAAATAGAAATAGAATAGAGATGAGCCATATAACTAAACAAAAAGACATATAATTATGGTGTGTATTTTAACCATAGAACCCAGAAAACGAGAATTCCTCCTTTAGACCTCCAGGGGACATGCTCTTTAAATTGAAAATCCAACGGGACTCCCGGCGAAGGAGGTCCTTAGTTGGATTCCCACCCCGAATGTTGCCAATAACCTGGTCCACCATCATTACACGTATTTTGTGATGTCTACTCCCATGGTGTTCTATATTGGAAATGTGCTGCTGAATTCTGCGTTTGATTTCTTGGCTACTTTGTCCCACATACTGTATATCTTTGGGCATTGACAGATAAGAATATATATCACACTAGATGGTGGCCTGATCCTAACGCATCGGGTATTCTAAAATATGTGGACAGAACTTGTTCAGTAAACGTGACTAAACTATGTGGCACTGTGACTGACAGAACTTGTTCAGTAAACGTGACTGAACTGCGTGGCACTGTGACAGACAGGACTTGTTCAGTAAACGTGACTGAACTACGTGGCTCTGTGACTCACAGAACTTGTTCAGTAAACGTGAGTGAACTGCATGGCACTGTGACTGACAGAACTTCTTCAGTAAACGTGACTGAACTGCGTGGCACTGTGACTGACAGAACTTGTTCAGTAAACGTGACTGAACCACGTGGCACTGTGACTGACAGAACTTATTCAGTAAACGTGACTGAACTGCATGGCACTGTGACTGACAGAACTTGTTCAGTAAACGTGACTGAACTGCGTGGCACTCTGACTGACAGAACTTGTTCAGTAAACGTGACTGAACTACGTGGCACTGTGACTGACAGAACTTGTTCAGTAAACGTGACTGAACTACGTGGCACTGTGACTGACAGAACTTGTTCAGTAAACGTGACTGAACTGGGTGGCACTGTGACTTACAGAACTTGTTCAGTAAACGTGACTGAACTATGTGGCACTGTGACTGGCAGAACTTGTTCAGTAAACGTGAGTGAACTATGTGGCACTGTGACAGACAGGACTTGTTCAGTAAACGTGACTGAACTGCATGGCACTGTGACTAACAGAACTTGTTCAGTAAACGTGACTGAACTGCGTGGCACTGTGACTGACAGAACTTGTTCAGTAAACGTGACTGAACTATGTGGCACTGTGACTGGCAGAACTTGTTCAGTAAACGTGAGTGAACTATGTGGCACTGTGACTTACAGAACTTGTTCAGTAAACGTGACTGAACTATGTGGCACTGTGACAGACAGGACTTGTTCAGTAAACGTGACTGAACTGCATTGCACTGTGACTGACAGAACTTGTTCAGTAAACGTGAGTGAACTATGTGGCACTTTGACTTACAGAACTTGTTCAGTAAACGTGAGTGAACTGCATGGCACTGTGACTGATGGAACTTGTCCAGTAAACGTGACTGAACTACATCACACTGTGACTGACACACTATGACTGCGCCTGTCGCTGATTGATCGTGTGCGGCTGGCGCGACCAATCAGGGACGCGGGATTTCCATTACAAACAGACAGAATTAGACAATATAGTAGATTCCTCGAGCGACAGTTTGAATAAGGTTTAAAGTGCCTGGAAACATTGGGAGGGTAACATTATCAGCTGCAACCATGTAGGGGCAAATATTGCAACCACCACATGGAAATGACTCCGTGAGGTGATTCCCCGTGCCCAATCTAGTGGTTGGTCGTTAGTTGATTCTCTTTCTCGTTTCCAGTTCGAGCGTTTCCGGTCTTTGGCTCCAGAGGCAGAAACCATCGGTTTGGATTGCCCAGCGGACCTTTGGCTCGTGGCATCGGGGATGCTGAAGATCTGATAAGGTCGTCGTTGGCTCCCAAAACATGGGAGGCTTATCAGATGGCTTGGTCTTCTTGGGAAGGGGTCTTGGCATCCTGCCCGGGTGGAGGTAATGCTGATGATCAGGTGGGGATTTTGTTGTCCTGGATTAGCCGTGGTTTGGATGAGGGTTGGTCGTGGGCGAAGGTATCACGCTTGCTGGCGGCTTTGGCGTTTGGTTTCAAATTGAGGGGGCAGTGTGATTTGTCTAAAGCTTTCCTGGTGAGGCAAGCCGTAAAAGGTTTCCGGAGACAATATGGTAGGTTGGATTCCCGGCGTCCCGTGTCTTTTGCGATGTTGGAGCGATTGGGTGAGATTTTGGGGGACTGTTGTGGGTCACTGTTTGAACAACGTCTTTTCAGTTTGGCTTTCTCGTTGGCATATTTTGGTGCAATGAGAATTAGTGAACTGGTGTCTCCTAATAAGTATACAGCTGGGGGAGTTTTGGCAAGGGATGTTCTCTTGTCTGAAGGGCGTGTGGAGTTCTGGTTGCGTCGATCCAAGACGGATCAGATGGGGCGCGGTAGAAAAATTGAGTTGGGTGCGGTAGTTGGTTCACTGATGTGCCCAGTTAGTTGTTTGAAAAGTTTTTGGGGGCTAGGGCCTCGCAGGGAGGGATCTTTACTTTGTCATGAGGACGGTTCTGCTTTGTCAAGATATCAGTTTCAGATGATTTTCAAGAGAGCGCTTGATGTATTGGGGTTGGATGATTCGCGTTTTACTCCTCATTCCTTTCGGATTGGGGCAGCTACGGATGCGGCTGCGGGAGGTTTGGATGCGGAGGCTATCAAGCGTATTGGGAGATGGAAGTCGAATAGATATCGCAGTTATGTTAGGTGTTAAGTGGGGGTGTGTGTTTTCGTCCTGGAAAGGTTCGTTTTGATAAATCGCGGTCTTTAGGTGGTGGATTGAACTTTGTGTTTGTATTTTTAGGTTCCTTACCGTTTTTGGTGTGGATTTTCGGCCATTCCTATGTGCATTGGGGAGCCCGGCGCGCTGACGTACGGTCGAAGGGTAGACAACTCGGTTTCGATCGGTCGGTAGCAGTGGTCCGGTGGATTGGTTTTAGAGGTTTGTCCTGGAACAGGGTGCTGAAGGAGATCAATGCTGCGGTAGTTTTGGACAGGTCACCGTAGATTTTGGTGCTACACGTGGGAGGTAATGATTTGGGTATGCGCCCATTTAGAGAACTAATTAAGGACATCAAGCAGGACTTGTTGCGGTTGTGGCGGTTATATCCGGGGATATCGGTGGTCTGGTCGGAGATTGTACCGCGAAAACGGTGGAGGAATATGCGGTCCTTGGAAAAACTTAATAAGGCCAGGATCAAGGTCAACAGAGCGGTGTCCGCGTTTGTGGCCAGGAATGGTGGAGTAGCCGTAAGGCATTTTGAGTTGGAAAAAGGTGACGGGGCGTTCTGGCTGGCAGACGGTGTGCTTCTGAATGCCGTTGGGATTGATTTTTGGGCACTTGGGCTGCAGGAAGGTGTGGAGAAGGCCATAGCGTTTCGGAGTGGTGGGGTCTCAGGTCTTTAAGGTTTCAAAGTCCCTCGTTGTGGTGGCTGGGGGGAGTCCTTGGAGTTGATGGAAATTGGGTTGGGGGGATTCATTGGCTTATGGCTCCCCGTTATTTTGTGTTAAAACTGGTTTTGGATCTGGTGACTTGGGGGGTTCCGGCGGGGGTGGTCGGTTCCCCGGGAATTGTAACGTGAACAGGGAACCCGCTGGGGTTTTGGTGCTCCTGAGCCAGGCGGTATCGGCTGGGAGTAATTTGGTTTTGGTAACGTTCACGTTGTGCTGTGTGTTTGATCACCAGATCCATGGGAGCTCCAAGGACCCCTCCTAGTTTAAAGTTATTGGATGTTATAATTTATTATGTTTGTTTGTATTTAAATAAAAAGGCTGCAGTGGCCGACATTATTCCAAAAGAATATGTAGTTTGAGTCTTTATTTAGGGGTAAGAGGGCATGGGTTATGGGGGGGGGTTATTAAAAGGGAAGGTTTGTGCTGTTTATCTACCCCAACTGCTCGACATTACCAGGGTCAAGAGCTAGAGGCTGAGTCAGCAAGGAAAGCCAAAACTTTTTCCTGCTGTTCCGGCTTTAAAAGCGGTTTTCCTACTCCCAGATAAGGGAGCCTTTGAGGCCTTGTGTAGCCAGACGATGACGCTGGCTCAACACCTCGAGCCTTATGTGCTATTTTGCTTTTTCCACTACCACCATCATTACCAGCTGGCAACGACCGCCCACGGCCTCTTCCACCAGACTTCCTCATTTTTGGGAAAATGTAACCAAAATAACAACCGTTATATGGTACTATAAAACAAGGTAGGTGTATATAAACTTGTTGAGAATTTAAATCTCCCTTTTTTGGGGGGGAGACTGCACCTAAACTCAGGCCCAGTGTATTTCACTACACAATGTAAGTGGCAGAACGTGGCTGGAAGATATACGACAAACAGAACTGACGTAGATCCACTTAGTGCCAATTTAAATCTCCCTTTTTTGGGGAGGAGAATACACCCAAACTCAGGCCCAGTGTATTTCACTACACAATGTTAGTGGCAGAACGTGGCTGGAAGATATATCAAAAAATACAAGGACTGTAGTACAATTTCAATCTCCCTACAATGAGCTCAGGACAAGTTTGGCAGCCAGCAATAAAAAGGACTGCTGCACACAAAAGTGTGGAGTGGTCAAATAAACAAGATAACTGTGCAGAAAGGAGCAACAGGATTTTTGCTTTTCAAAAAGCAGTTGGTTTGCACAGCGGCGTACAAACAGCAATGCAGCTATCAGGGAGCCTTATAAGGCAGCCTAATAAGCTACAGAGCTGATGCACAAAAATATAAACTCCACTGTCCCTGCAAAGAAAAGGTGGTGTTGGACAGTGGAAATCGCTACAGCACAAGCAGTTTCGGGGTTAATCTTCCCTCCCTAACTATATCCCTTCTTCTGATGCAGCTGCAGCAACCTCTCCCTATGCTAAGATCGGCAGAAGTAAGATGGCGGTCGGCGTGCATGCCCCTTTATAGCCCCTGCGTCGCCGCAGAAAGCAAGCCAATCACTGCAATGCCCTTCTCTAAGATGGTGGGGACCAGGACCTATGTCATCACGCTGCCCACACTCTGCATCCTCCTTCATTGGCTGAGAAATTGTGCTGAAAACGTCATACGAAACACGACTTTGGCGCGCTGATCGCCGACCTCGTGGCCGATCCCACATTAGGATTGGGTCGGGTTTCATGAAACCCGACTTTGCCGAAAGTCGGAGATTTTTCAATTTGTCCGATCCTTTTCACTCAACCCTAATTATCACTCTGTTTTCGTGAAATATCTAATGTTTTCATCCCTTGACCAAGGCATTGCACTATTTAACGCTTTTCAGCAGTAGAGAAATCCTTTTTATTTCTCATATTGCTTGAAACCTGTGGCCTGCTTGATAATGTGGAACATCATTTTTAAGTAGTTTTCCTTTAATTAGAATCACCTGGAAAACTAATTATCACATGTGTTTAAGATTGATTTCAGTGAGCCATTGAGCCCTGAGACACAATACCATCCACGAGTTTCTTTGAAAAACAAAACAATTAAATCTTTATGACACTTAAATCCAATTTGCATAATAATTTGGAACATGGTGTAGACCTTTATGGCCTGCCTCTCTGGAACAGAAAAATTATATAATAGCCCCATTGAATATTAGATAATGGCCCCATCAATAAGATTAATAGCACAATCATAAGGACTATGAGGAAGGAGGTCTTGACACCCCTGTTCTGAAAACACATCCCCGAAGTCAGACAGGTATTCCGGCAGAGACCGGGTATCCACCCTGGCTAACCGGGTGCCCAACCAGTGTCCTTGACAATACTCGCTCCACTTTACCACCTCCCGAGTCTGTCAGTCCACTACAGCATTGTTCAGCATACGCCAAGGTAGTTCAAATGCCACAGGAGAGGGCAAACTATCTAGCACATAACACTTGATTAATTCTGAGTGCATTGCCCCTATCAGCAGATGTATCATTCGAATGACCTGAGTAAAATACCCCTGGCTCAAGGGTACAGAGTCAATGGCAATTGTGGGCATAGACTAGACAGTTTATGTGTCTTGAGACCCTTGTCCTGGACGAACCTGGCATTAATCTAATAAAACACTGCCTCACTGTCTAGAAAGGCTTAAATAACCACTTTAATTTTACCAAAATGGATCTTGGCTGGTAAAAAAATTGTGACCTTACCACAGAGGAAATATATACACCTGGGTTGTTAACTTACCCACAACCCGGGCTCCTTACTTTTCTCGTGGCTGTTTGCGGTTATGTATGGAAGGACAAGTACCCACAAAACGATCCTTCTCACCAACAAAACACACTTCCCCTGTATGCCAAACTGCAGTGGGACAAATAAACAAGCCATTCCCGCCAAATGCATTGGTTCTTTGGTTGAGTAAGCCCTAGGTTCCCTTGACCCCGGATCCCTCGAAAATTGGGGTGTCTGTTTATGTCTCTGCTGAAGACGGCAGTCCACCTGGATAGCCAGAGACATGGCCGCCTTCATCCTTTACCCTCACAGAAAGCCCTTGACAGAACTGGACCACCTACGAGACTCGGAGCAATACACCTCCACTGTCCGGTCTCCCTGCGGAAGCTCACAGTTTAGATTCGGCCAGAGAAACAAGGTCGGGGTCATCGTATATATGACCCAGAGCCTGAAAAAAAATCCTCAACCGTCTGAAGAGACAGAGTCACACGGAATACAAAATGCCCAGGCGATCCCCACCCATTGCTCCTCGGTACCTGAGTAGTGATTATGTAATATAAAATAAAGTTTACAGGTTTCCCTGAAAACAACAAACATCCCAACTCCTAGAGAACCTATCTGGCAATGTGATCTTGGGCTCAACTAAGGGTTGCCCGAGAGCCCTAAGCCTGAAGTGTTAGGGGTTGCCAAACAACTGGGCGCAAGTCTGCCAAGCTGAGTGGCTGCACTTAACCTGTCAGAGCAGCCGCCGGATCCATGATGGATCAAAAAAGTTATGGGCCAGTGTTAATGTCACGAAATACCTTGTGACTGTGGGCGCTAACCAGGTCCCTAAAAATAGGGGAGCTCTAGACTATCCCTGTTTCCTTGGATTACTTTTGAAGAATGAGACACCTGGTTCACGTGCTTTGCTGTGCTCCTATATCAACCCTTATCTGTTCCCTCCCCCACCCAGGAAGGTGAGAAGCCAAAGTGTATAGGAGAACACTAACCAGACAAACAAGGGAAGACGGACAGAGATAAATGAAAATAAGAATCTTATAAAATACACTCATTAAACAACAGAGTGGAACACACGGGAGTAAAAGGAAGGAGAAACCAAGTAGGAGAGGATGAGGATGTGCACACAAAAAAAACTGAGCAACAATAACAAATCTCCAAACAAGAACTACACCTCCAACTCCAAACCAGGCAGTGAGAGCTAGCACTGACAATTCCAAAGGTGATCATGTATAGTAGAGGGGAGTGGCAAACATTAAAGAGCTGACAGATTGACCCTTGCACTGCCAGCAAGGAAAAAACCTGCACCATTTAATAAGATGGTGAAGTACTTCTAGTACCAGTAGAGGGTGAAACGTACGTCTTTATAGGATCTAGAATGCTACAAAGGCCCATACAGGGCTCATGGATTCTGTTATTGTGGATATACAGTATGTACTGGATTTATCATATCTGGACTTGGCTTCAGGACACACATTACAATGTACGGCACTGTATATGACACATAATCAGTGTCTGGCCCACGAAGAACCATCTCCAGAACCCCACTTTTCAACTACGTGCAAATGTGACATTATCCTTAATCACAAATTTGTATAACAATGAACTGGGTAGATTGTTCAATTAATAAGATGCTGCCTGTGTCCGTACATAATGATTCAATTATAAAGTGTCAAGTGCTGCTTATATAAGAGGGTGGTGACCCATTCGTGCACGTGGGCCCACCGGAGGAGCCAGTCCAAGCCTGCATATAATTTATGATGTCCTTTAGGAGCTGTTAGTGCACTTCGGTGTATGCTGAGTTCGGTAGAAGAAGCTGTCGACCAGATGATCATTTATCCGACAACTATGAGGCTTTACAATGCATGGAGGAAGAGTGGAATTGTAATGTACAAAGAACAAATGGCTTTTCTTATCTAAAATTGACATCGTATTCGCTTATCTTAATAAAACTCATGCTGGAATAAAATGCAAAAAGGAGCATACAAATTTGCAACAATGTACTCGGCAAGCTGTGACTGCCTTTCTCGGTACATTATCTACCTTACCCTACATAAAAAGAATATTCCAAATAGAAAATGTTTGGCCATTTCCACAGAAAGATTTGGTTTCCGTAAGTTTTTCATGTGTAGGAGGCCCCACTAACGCTCATTAGAGCAGTCTATACTTCAAAATGTATTCACTATCGTTTGGACAACTTTTCTCAGGAGCTTTCAGATTTTAGGAAAAGAGGCGTTCTTGAAAAATGTGCAACTGTTTCCATAGTTTTTTCACCCCTACATACAGTTCTTATTTCTCTTTCAATCCCAGATAAATGCTGCTATAAAACAACAGCAGACATTAACCCCTTAGCGACCGCCGATACGCCTTTTAACGGCGGCCGCTAAGGGTACTTAAACCACAGCGCCGTTAATTAACGGTGCTGTGGAAAAAGTAAATAGCGCCCCCCAGAGTCGGATTTTCTCCGGGGTCTCAGCTGCCGGGGGTAGCCGAGACCCCAGAGAACATGATTCGGGGGGTTTTTAACCCACCCCGCATTTGCGATCGCCGGTAATTAACCGTTTACCGGCGATCGCAAAAGAAAACGCGATCTCTTTTTAATTTCTCTATCCTACGATGTGATCGCACATCGGAGGATAGAGAAAAGGGGTCCCAGGTAGCCCCCCAATACTTACCTATCTCTCCCGATGCTCCTCGTGGCTCCCGGTGGGCGCCGCCATCTTGAAAATGGGCGCATGCGCAGTGCGCCCGCCGGCCCCGCGAGAATCTTTGGGGTCTCGGCTCCGGGGGTAGCCGAGACCCCAAAGAGCATGATCGGGGGTCGGTTTTAGCGACCCCTGTTTTGCAATCGCCGGTAATTAACTGTTTACCGGCGACCGCAAAAAAAAAAAAAAAAAAAGCTAAGTGTAATTCTCTGTCCTCTGATGTGATCGCACATCAGAGGACAGAGAAATAGGGGGATTCGGGGACCCTGCCATACTCACCTGTGTCCCTGGATCCTCCTGCTGCTCCTCCTGGCCGCCGGCATCTTCTGGGCAAAAGAAAATGGCGGGCGCATGTGCAGTGCGCCCGCCATCTGTCTCCATCTGCCGGCCGGCAGGAGAAGAGCAGTTGGGGCTAAAATTAGGGTTAGGGGTAGGGTTAGGGGTAGGGCTAGGGTTAGGGGTAGGGTTAAGGCTAGGGTTAGGGCTAAATTTAGGGTTAGGGTTGGGGCTAAATTTAGAGTTAGGGTTGGCGCTAAATTTAGGGTTAGGCTTCTTTCACACGTCGGTACGGGGCCGTCGCAATGCATCGGCTCGACATACCGACGCACGTTGTGAAAATTGTGCACAACGTGGGCAGCGGATGTAGTTTTTCAACGCATCCGCTGCCCAATCTATGTCCTGGGGAGGAGGGGGCGGAGTTACGGCCACGCATGTGTGGTCAGAAATGGCGGATGCGACATACAAAAAAACGTTACAATGAATGTTTTTTTGTGCTGACGGTCCGCCAAAACACTGATCCAGTGCACTACGGACGCGACGTGTGGCCATCCGTCACGATCCGTCGGCAATACAAGTCTATGGGCAAAAAACACATCCTGCGGGCACATTTGCAGGATCTGTTTCTTGTCCAAAATGACGGATTGCGACGGATGCCAAACGACGCAAGTGTGAAAGTAGCTTTAGGGTTAGGGTTGGGGCTAAAGTTAGGGTTAGAGTTGGGATTAGGGTTAGGGTTTGGATTAGGGTTGGTATTAGGGTTAGGGTTGGCATTAGGGTTACGCTTGGGATTAGGGTTAGGTTAGGGATTAGGGTTAAGGTTAGGGTTGTGATTAGGGGTGTATTGGGATTAGGGTTAGGTTTGAGGTTAGTGTTGAGATTAGGATTAGGGGTGTGTTGGATTTAGGGTTTTGATTAGGGTTATGGTTAGGGTTGACATTAGGGTTGTTTTGGGGTAAGGGTTGGGATTATCGTTAGGGTTAGTGATTAGGATTATGGATCGGGTTGGGATTAGGGTTAGGGGTGTGTTGGAGTTGGGTTGGAGCTAGAATTGGGGGGTTTCCACTGTTTAGGTACATCAGGGGGTCTCCAAACACGACAGCCAATTTTGCGCTCAAAAAGTCAAATGGTGCTCCCTCCCTTCTAAGCTCTGCCGTGCGCCCAAACAGTGGGTTACCCCCACATATTTGGCATCAGCATACTCGGGATACATTGGATAACAACTTCTGGGGTCCAATTTCTCTTGTTACCCTTGTGAAAATAAAAACTTGGGGGCTACAAAATCCTTTTTGTGGAAAAATATATATATATATTTTTTTTATGACTCTGCATTATAAACTTCTGTGAAGCACTTGGGCATTCAAAGTTCTCACCACACATCTATATAAGTTCCATGGGGGGTCTAGTTTCCAAAATGGGGTCACTTGTGGGGGATTTCTACTGTTTAGGCACATCAGGGGCTCTCCAAACGCGACATGGCGTCCAATCTCAATTCCAGCCAATTCTACATTGAAAAAGTAAAACGGCACTCCTTCTCTTCCAAGCTCTGCGGTGCGCCCAAACAGTGGTTTACCCCCACATATTGGGTATCAGCGTACTCAGGAGAAATTGCACAACAACTTTTCTGGTCTAATTTCTCCTGTTACCCTTGTGAAAATAAAAATTTGTGGGCAAAAAGATCATTTTTGTAGAAAAAATGCGATTTTTTTTTTTTCACGGCTCTACATTATAAACTTCTGTGAAGCACATGGGGGTTCAAAGTGCTCACCACACATCTAGATAAGTTCCTTAAGGGGTCTAGTTTCCAAAATGGGGTCACTTGTGGGGGGTTTCTACTGTTTAGGCACATCAGGGGCTCTCCAAACGCGACATGGCGTCCAATCTCAATTCCAGCCAATTCTACATTGAAAAAGTAAAACGGCGCTCCTTCACTTCCAAGCTCTGCGGTGCGCCCAAACAGTGGTTTACCCTCACATATGGGGTATCGAGAAATCGCACAACAACTTTTGTGGTCTAATTTCTCCTGTTACCCTTGTGAAAATAAGAATTTGTGGGCGAAAAGATCATTTTTGTGTAAACAAAAGCGATTTTTTATTTTCACGGCTCTACGTTATAAACTTCTGTGAATCACTTGGGGGTTCAAAGTGCTCACCACACATCTAGATAAGTTCCTTAAGGGGTCTAGTTTCCAAAATGGTGTCACTTGTGGGGGGTTTCCACTGTTTAGGCACATCATGGGGCTCTGCAAACGCAACATGGCGTCCAATCTCAATTCCAGCCAATTCTGCATTGAAAAAGTCAAACGGCGCTCCTTCACTTCTAAGTTCTGCGGTGCGCCCAAAAAGTGGTTTACTCCCACATATGGGGTATTGGCGTATTCAGGAGAAATTGCATAACAAAATTTATGGTTACATTTCTGTTTTTACACTTGTGAAAATAAAAAAAATGGTTCTGAATTAAGATGTTTGCAAAAAAAAGTTAAATGTTCATTTTTTCCTTCCACATTGTTTCAGTTCCTGTGAAGCACGTAAAGGGTTAATAAACTTCTTGAATGTCGTTTTGAGAACCTTGAGGGGTGTAGTTTTTAGAATGGTGCCACACTTCATTATTTTCTATCATATAGACCCCTCAAAATGACTTCAAATGAGATGTGGTCCCTAACAAAAAAATGGTGTTGTAAAAATGAGAAATTGCTGGTCAACTTTTAACCCTTATAACTCCCTAACAAAAAAAAATTTTGTTTCCAAAATTGTGCTGATGTAAAGTAGACATGTGGGAAATGTTATTTATTAACTATTTTTCGTGACATATCTCTCTGATTTAAGGGCATAAAAATACAAAGTTTGAAAATTGCAAAATTTTAAAAATGTTCGCCATATTTCCGTTTTTTTCATAAATAATCGCAAGTAATATCGAAGACATGTTACCACTAACATGAAGTACAATATGTCACGAAAAAACAATCTCAGAATCAGCGGGATCCATTGAAGCGTTCCAGAGTTATAACCTCATAAAGTGACAGTGGTCAGAATTGCAAAAATTGGCCCGGTCATTAAGTACCAAATTGGCTCTGTCACTAAGGGGTTAAACAGTTCTTGTATCTTTCACATCCACATTCTGGCTGTATTTTGCAACCATATTTAATTTGTATTTTGTCTGAATATATAACTAAAAATTAACAGAACACAAACACTAAAGAGCTGGCGACGGAGAAGAATATCCGACTTCTCTTTTTATCCCGCGGTCACCACTCACCTGGGCGGTGATCTGTAGGGGTCTCGTCTTTACACCGCTGACCGCCCCTCACATTAGGGGTCTCCTCTTTACACCGCTGATCGCCCCTCATATTAGGGGTCTCCTCTTTACACCACTGATCGCCCCTCATATAAGGGGTCTCCTCTTTACACCGCTGATCGTCCCTCATATTAGGGGTCTCCTCTTTACACCGCTGATCGCCCCTCACATTAGGGGTCTCCTCTTTACACCGCTGATCGTCCCTCACATTAGGGGTCTCCTCTTTACACCGCTGATCGCCCCTCACATTAGGGGTCTCCTCTTTACACCGCTGATCGCCCCTCACATTAGGGGTCTCCTCTTTACACCGCTGATCGCCCCTCACATTAGGGGTCTCCTCTTTACACCGCTGATCGTCCCTCACATTAGGGGTCTCCTCTTTACACCGCTGATCGTCCCTCACATTAGGGGTCTCCTCTTTACACCGCTGATCGCCCCTCATATTAGGGTTCTCCTCTTTACACCGCTGATCGTCCCTCATATTAGGGGTCTCCTCTTTACACCGCTGATCGTCCCTCATATTAGGGGTCTCCTCTTTACACCGCTGATCGTCCCTCATATTAGGGGTCTCCTCTTTACACCGCTGATCGTCCCTCACATTAGGGGTCTCCTCTTTACACCGCTGATCGCCCCTCACATTAGGGGTCTCCTCTTTACACCGCTGATCGCCCCTCACATTAGGGGTCTCCTCTTTACACCGCTGATCGCCCCTCACATTAGGGGTCTCCTCTTTACACCGCTGATCGCCCCTCACATTAGGGGTCTCCTCTTTACACCGCTGATCGCCCCTCACATTAGGGGTCTCCTCTTTACACCGCTGATCGTCCCTCACATTAGGGGTCTCCTCTTTACACCGCTGATCACCCCTCATATTAGGGGTCTCCTCTTTACACCGCTGATCGTCCCTCACATTAGGGGTCTCCTCTTTACACCGCTGATCGCCCCTCACATTAGGGGTCTCCTCTTTACACCGCTGATCGCCCCTCACATTAGGGGTCTCCTCTTTACACCGCTGATCGCCCCTCACATTAGGGGTCTCCTCTTTACACCGCTGATCGCCCCTCACATTAGGGGTCTCCTCTTTACACCGCTGATCGCCCCTCACATTAGGGGTCTCCTCTTCACACCGCTGATCGCCCCTCATATTAGGGGTCTCCTCTTTACACCGCTGATCGCCCCTCACATTAGGGGTCTCCTCTTCACACCGCTGATTGCCCCTCATATTAGGGGTCTCCTCTTTACACCGCTGATTGCCCCACACATTTCTCTTTGGACCATTAATATTGTTCAGATCTTTTTCCGGATCCAAAATCTGCAAAACAAATATTGTAAAAGTCCCCGATGATCGGAGAAGTCCCTGGGGTTGTCCTTTTACTGGAGAGAACTGAGGAGACACAGACGGGACTGACATCGTTATTACATACAGAGAATTATAGGCCGTGTGTATTTAGTCCTGACTATTACCTGGTGATGTGCGGGGCCGGTGCTCCTCCATCATCACCTCCTGGTACCGATCCTTGGGTCCTTCTAGATACTCCCATTCCTCCATGGAGAAATAGACGGTGACGTCCTGACACCTTATAGGAACCTGACACACAATGATACCGTCATCACCCAGAATCCTCCAGTGCTGTCCTGTATAATGTCCCAGCATTCCCAGCAGCGTCACCTCTCCAGTCAGCAGCTCAATCATCTTGTTGGCGAGTTCTAGGATCTTCTGGTCATTGATCTCCTCATGTATCTGGGAGTGAGGTGGAGGCTCCAGGATTGGGCTCAGGGTTCCTCCCCGTCCTTCAGACACAGGGGCCTGACAGCGATCACTAGAGATCTTCACTACTATGTAATCCTGAGTGTGGAGACATTAATAATATCACTACAGACATCTCCAGAGTCCATCACCTCTCCGGTCATATCCCCTGTTATTCCCATAGATAATGAGGTCATGTGATGACATCAGAGCCTCTCTCCTCTCCGGTCATATCCTGTTATTCCCATAGATAATGAGATCATGTGATGACATCAGAACCTCTCACCTCTCCGGTCACATCCCGTTATTCCCATAGATAATGAGGTCATGTGATGACATCAGAGCCTCTCACCTCTCCAGTCATATCCCCTGTTATTCCCATAAATAATGAGGTCATGTGATGACATCAGAGCCTCTCTCCTCTCCGGTCATATCCTGTTATTCCCATAGATAATGAGGTCATGTGATGACATCAGAACCTCTCACCTCTCCGGTCATATCCCCTGTTATTCCCGTAGATAATGAGGTCATGTGATAGACTCAGTCTGCTGAAAATCATCTTTTAACTTCCATCTTTTAAATTACATCTTTTTAATTATGATTCTGAATTAGACTGAATTCTAGAATGCATTTGGCTACTCATCACTACTACAATATTATCATCATCTGCACCATCTAATCGAGCTGTTCTCCTCTTCCCACAGGTATGCACTGACTTTACCCAGCTCTCCCTGGCTCCAGAATATCTCTGTATACTGCATTGATTTTCCATGGTATGCACTGACTTTACCCAGCTCTCCCTGGCTCCAGAATATCTCTGTATACTGCATTGATTTTCCATGGTATGCACTGACTTTACCCAGCTCTCCCTGGCTCCAGAATATCTCTGTATACTGCATTGATTTTCCATGGTATGCACTGACTTTACCCAGCTCTCCCTGGCTCCAGAATATCTCTGTATACTGCATTGATTTTCCATGGTATGCACTGACTTTACCCAGCTCTCCCTGGCTTCTGAATGTCTCTGTATATTGCACTGACTTTTCTATGCTTCCCCTGGACCTGAGTGTCTTGGTGCAGCACATATAATCCTTTTAGTATGCTTTCTTACCTATGAGCTTGTTTCCATGACCTGTTTTCATGTATCCCATTGTGTGATCCTGGCATCTCTTTGAGTGGTCAGTCTTACCCCTCCCTCACTTTATGACCTTTGCTTAACTCTCTACATCTGGTCTCCCATACCCAGCCACCCCCTCATTCACACCTGATTGCCCTTAACTGGGGATATATTCACATGCAGGAGTCTGCTATAGACTCAGTCTGCTGCAAATCATCTTTTAAATTACATCTTTTTAATTATGATTCTGAATTAGACTGAATTGGACTGGAATTGACTGGAAGGTAACAGAACACCAACCACTACAATGTTTCGGTTTCTTTTCTCTTTCACCCCCATACTACTTTCCTTCTTACAATCTCCTGCAATCCCTCCTCCTAGTAAGGAACTAGTCATTTCTTCCTCCATACTCCCCAGCCATCTCACCTTCCCCTCAGAACTGTTCCTCCACATACAATCCTTTTTATCCAGACACACACGGCCAATCATGTCCTATCCTGCTCCCACCTTCTAATGATCTGTCTGTTACTCCTCATTGCTGGTGACATATCCCGGCCCTCCCCAATTCATCCCCACACTCGTTTCTAACCCCCTGCCACGATCCTCCGCACGTTTTCCCAACCACGACAACCTCATACCCATTCATCCAGCCCCCACTCCCCCGCTCCCCCTACTTGGAGCACTATGGAACGCACGCTCCATCTGCAACAAACTGCCATTTATCCATGACCTCTTCATCACCAACAAACTCTCCTTCCTCGGCCTCACTGAAACCTGGCTCACCCCCTCTGACTCGGCCTCTCCAGCTGCGCTCTCCTATGGCGGATTCCACCTCTCTCACACCCCTCGCCCCAGCAACAAACGCGGTGGAGGAGTTGGCTTGCTCCTGTCCGACACCTGCTCCTTTACTCCAATCCCGCTACCACCCTCCGCTACTCTTCCCTCGTTTGAGGTGCACTCTGTCCGCATCTATTCCCCCTCCAACCTCCAGCTGGCTGTCATCTACCGCCCCCCAGAACTAGCCATCTCCACCTTTCTCGACCACTTCACCACCTGGCTACTTCATTTCCTCTCTGTTGACATCCCCACTATCATCATGGGTGATTTCAATGTCCCCATTGACACTTTCACCTCAGCTACCTCTAAACTTTTATCACTGACTGCCTCCTTTGGCCTCACTCAATGGTCCTCTGAGGCCACTCACAAAGATGGCCACACGCTGGACCTCATCTTCACCCGCCTCTGCTCCCTTACTAACCTCACTAACACACCCCTCCCCCTGTCTGACCACAACCTACTGACATTCTCGTCCCTCTCCTCTCCTAGTGTGCAACCCCCACTCCACAAACTCACTCACCCTCGCAGAAATCTCAAACATCTCAACTTACAATCACTCTCTGAGTCCCTTCTCCCTCTCACAGACATAGCCTCCCTTCATGACACAGATGCTGCTGCCACTTTTTATAACACCACAATAACAACAACACTCGATTCGGCCACCCCACTCATGCATAGTAAAACTCGTACAATTAACAGGCAGCCCTGGCTGACCAGCCTGACCAAAGAATTGAGACGGGCTTCCAGGATTGCTGAGCGGAGATGGAAGCGATCCCACTCTGCCGACCACTTCACTGCATACAAGCAGTCCCTCGCCAGCTTCAAGTCTGCGCTCACTGCCGCAAAACAAACTTACTTCTCATCCCTCATATCCTCCCTGTCCCACAACCCTAAACAGCTTTTCAACACTTTCAATTCTCTACTCCGTCCCCCCGCACCTCCTCCCTCCCCCCTCATTTCTGCTGATGACTTCGCCTCTTTCTTTAAACAGAAGATCGACACGATCAGAGAAAGCTTTGGCCCACAGCTCCCACTGCCCCTCTTAGCTGCTCAACCCTGCTCCTCCAAAACCAGCTTCTCCACCATGACAGAAGATCAGCTCTCCACCCTCCTGTCAAGATCACACCTCACCACCTGCACGCTTGACCCGCTCCCATCCCACCTCATCCCTAACCTTTCCACGGTCTTCATCCCAACCCTAACACACCTCTTCAACCTCTCACTCACAACAGGTGTCTTTCCCTCATCCTTCAAGCATGCCAAGATCACACCCATCCTCAAAAAGCCCTCCCTCGACCCATCCTCTGTGTCTAGCTATCGCCCAATATCTCTTCTCCCTTATGCCTCCAAATTGCTGGAGCAACACGTCCATCTTGAACTGTCCTCCCACTTCTCCTCCTGCTCCCTCTTTGATCGGTTACAATCAGGCTTCCGTTCCCATCACTCAACTGAAACTGCCCTAACTAAAGTCACCAATGACCTACTAACTGCCAGGAGCAAGCGACACTACTCTGTCCTCCTTCTCCTGGACTTGTCTTCTGCCTTTGACACTGTAGACCACTCCCTTTTGCTACAAATCCTCTCATCCCTTGGCATCACAGACTTGGCCCTTTCCTGGATCTCGTCATATCTGACAGACCGAACATTCAGTGTCTCCCTCCCCCACACCACCTCCTCACTTCGCCCCTTGTCAGTCGGTGTTCCTCAAGGCTCTGTTCTAGGACCCCTACTCTTCTCCATCTACACTTTCGGCCTGGGACAGCTCATAGAATCCCACGGTATGCAGTACCATCTCTACGCTGACGACACGCAGATCTACCTCTCCGGACATGACCTCTCCTCCTTGCTTACCAAAATCCCGCACTGTCTGTCTGCCATTTCAGCCTTCTTTTCTGCTCGCTTTCTACAACTGAACATGGACAAAACAGAATTCATCATCTTTCCCCCATCTCACTCTACCCCTCCACCAGACCTATCCATCAATGTCAATGGCTGCTCACTATCCCCAGTCCCACACGCCCGGTGCCTCGGGGTGATCCTCGACTCTGCCCTCTCTTTCAAGCCACATATCCAAGCCCTTGCCTCCTCCTGTCGTCTCAAACTCAAAAATATTTCCCGGATCCGTGCTTTCCTTGACCGCAACACTGCAAAAACGCTAGTGCATGCCCTTATCATCTCCCGCCTCGACTACTGCAACCTCCTACTCTCTGGACTCCCCTCTAGCACTCTGGCACCACTCCAATCCATCCTACACTCTGCTGCCCGACTAATCCACCTGTCCCCCCGCTATTCCCCAGCCTCTCCCCTGTGTCAAGCCCTTCACTGGCTTCCTATCGCCCAGAGACTCCAGTTCAAAACCCTCACACTGACATACAAAGCCATCCACAACCTGTCTCCTCCATACATCTGTGACATGGTCTCCCGGTACCTACCTACACGCGACCTCCGATCCTCCCAAGACCTCCTTCTCTACTCCCCTCTCATCTCTTCTTCCCATAACCGCATCCAAGACTTCTCCCGTGCTTCCCCCATACTCTGGAACTCTCTACCCCAACACATCAGACTTGCGCCTACCATAGAAACCTTCAAAAAGAACCTGAAGACTCATCTCTTCCGACAAGCCTACAGCCTGCAGTGATCCTCAACCTACTGAACAGCCGCACAGCCAGCTCTTCCCTCTCCTAGTGTATCCTCACCCACCCCCTGCAGACTGTGAGCCCTCGCGGGCAGGGTCCTCCCTCCTTATGTACTCGTGTGCCTTGTTATCTGCTCATGTTTAATGTATTTGTCTATATTTGCCCCGTATTCACATGTAAAGCGCCATGGAATAAATGGCGCTATAAAAATGTATAATAATAATAATAATGTGATGACATCAGAGCCTCTCACCTCTCCGGTCATATCCCGTTATTCCCATAGATAATGAGGTCATGTGATGACATCAGAACCTCTCTCCTCTCCGGTCATATCCTGTTATTCCCATAGATAATGAGGTCATGTGATGACATCAGAACCTTTCACCTCTCCGGTCATATCCCCTGTTATTCCCGTAGATAATGAGCTCATGTGATGATATCAGAGCCTCTCACCTCTCCGGTCATATCCCGTTATTCCCATAGATAATGAGGTCATGTGATGACATCAGAGCCTCTCACCTCTCCGGTCATATCCCGTTATTCCCGTAGATAATGAGCTCATGTGATGATATCAGAGCCTCTCACCTCTCCGGTCATATCCCGTTATTCCCGTAGATAATGAGCTCATGTGATGATATCAGAGCCTCTCACCTCTCCGGTCATATCCCGTTATTCCCATAGATAATGAGGTCATGTGATGACATCAGAGCCTCTCACCTCTCCGGTCATATCCCGTTATTCCCATAGATAATGAGGTCATGTGATGACATCAGAACCTCTCACCTCTCCGGTCATATCCCGTTATTCCCATAGATAATGAGGTCATGTGATGACATCAGAGCCTCTCACCTCTCCGGTCATATCCCGTTATTCCCATAGATAATGAGGTCATGTGATGACATCAGAGCCTCTCACCTCTCCGGTCATATCCCGTTATTCCCATAGATAATGAGGTCATGTGATGACATCAGAACCTCTCACCTCTCCGGTCATATCCCGTTATTCCCATAGATAATGAGGTCATGTGATGACATCAGAGCCTCTCACCTCTCCGGTCATATCCCGTTATTCCCATAGATAATGAGGTCATGTGATGACATCAGAGCCTCTCTCCTCTCCGGTCATATCCTGTTATTCCCATAGATAATGAGGTCATGCGATGACATCAGAACCTCTCACCTCTCCGGTCATATCCTGTTATTCCCATAGATAATGAGGTCATGTGATGACACCAGAGCCTCTCACCTCTCCAGTAAGATGGAAGATTATCTCCAGGGTGAGGTTTATTATCCTCTCCTCCATCTTCTTCTTCTCTCTATCCATCCTTGGTGGGTGAACCAGTAAAATTATTTGACATTAAAAGAACTAACGGACAGGATTATTCAGTGCAAGACCCTGAGTAGAAAAAAAGATGAACCAATATAAAAACATACCGAAAATCTTATGGAAAAATTACAATTACTGGAGATAATCCGATGCTGAAGTTGGTTTCTTATTTGGCAATTTCTTTTCTTTCTTTACCCCTTCATGACCCAGCCTATTTTGACCTTAATGACCTGGCCGTCTTTTATAATTCTGACCACTGTCCCTTTATGAGGTAATAACTCAGGAACGCTTCAACGAATCCTAGCAGTTCTGAGATTGTTTTTTGTGACATATTGGGCTTCATGTTAGTGGTAAATTTAGGTCGATAATTTTTGCGTTTATTCGTGAAAAAAATGGAAATTTGGCTACAATTTTGAAAATTTTGCAATTTTCAAATTTTGAATTTTTATTCTGTTAAACGAGAGAGTTATGTGACACAAAATAGTTAATAAATAACATTACCCACATGTCTACTTTACATCAGCACAATTTTGGAACCAAATTTTTTTTTTGCTTGGAAGTTATAAGGGTTAAAATTTGACCAGCGATTTCTCATTTTTACAGCAAAATTTACAAAACCATCAGTTTGAGGGGTCTATATGGCTGAAAATACCCAAAAGTGACACCATTCTAAAAACTGCACCCCTCAAGGTGCTCAAAACCACATTCAAGAAGTTTATTAACCCTTCAGGTGCTTCACAGCAGCAGAAGCAACATGGAAGGAAAAAATGAACATTTAACTTTTTAGTCACAAAAATTATGTTTTAGCAACAATTTTTTTATTTTCCCAAGGGTAAAAAGAGAAACTGGACACCAAAAGTTATTGTACAATTTTTCCTGATTACACCGATGCCCCATATGTGGGGGGGAACCACTGTTTGGGCGCACGACAGGGCTCGGAAGGGAAGGAGCGCCATTTGACTTTTTCAATGAAAAATTGGCTCCAATCTTTAGCGGACACCATGTCGCGTTTGGAGAGCCCCTGTGTGCCTAAACATTAAAGCTCCCCCAAATTTGACCCCATTTTGGAAACTAGACCCCCCAAGGAGCTTATCTAGATGGATAGTGAGCACGTTGATCCCCCAGGTGCTTCACAAATTGATCCATAAAAATGAAAAAGTACTTTTTTTTCACGAAAAAATTCTTTTAGCCTCAATTTTTTTCATTTTCACATGGGTAACAGGATAAAATGGATCCTAAAATGTGTTGGGCAATTTCTCCTGAGTACACTGATACCTCACATGTAGGGGTAACCACTGTTTGGGCACACGGCAGGGCTCGGAAGGGAAGGAGCGCCATTTGACTTTTTGAATGAAAAATTAGCTCCAATCGTTAGCTGACACCATGTTGCGTTTGGAGAGCCCCTGTTTGCCTAAACATTGGAGCTTCCCCACATGTAACCCCATTTTGGAAACTAGACCTCCCAAGGAACTAATCTAGATGTGCGGTGACCACTTTAAACCCTCAAGTGCTTCACAGAAGTTTATAACGCAGAGCCGTGAAAATAAAAAATCATTTTTCTTTCCTCAAAAATTATTTTGTAGCCCACAATTTTTATTTTCACAAGAGTAACAAGAGAAATTGGACCCCAAAAGTTGTTGTCCAGTTTGTCCTGAGTACGCTGATACCCCATATGTGGGGGTAAACCACTGTTTGGGCACACGTTGGGGCTCAGAAGGGAAGTAGTGACTTTTGAAATGCAGACTTTGATGGAATGGTCTGCGGTCGACACGTTGCGTTTGCAGAGCCCCTGATGTGCCTAAACAGTAGAACCCCCCCACAAATGACCCCACTTTGGAAACTAGACTCCCCAAGGAACTTATCTAGATATGTGGTGAGCACTTTGAACCCCCAAGTGCTTCACAGAAGTTTACAACACAGAGCCGTGAAAATAAAAAATCATGTTTCTTTCCTCAAAAATGATGTTTTAGCAAGCAATTTTTTATTTTCACAAGGGTAACAGGAGAAATTGGACCCCAATAGTTGTTGCCGAGTTTGTCCTGAGTACGGTGATACCCCATATGTGGGGGTAAACCACTGTTTGGGCACACGTCGGGGCTCGGAAGGGAAGTAGTGACTTTTGAAATGCAGACTTTGATGGAATGGTTTGTGGGCGTCATGTTGCGTTTGCAGAGCCCCTGATGTGCCTAAACAGTAGAAACCCCCCACAAGTGACCCTACTTTGGAAACTAGACCCCCCAAGGAACTTATCTAGATATGTGGTGAGCACTTTGAACCCCCAAGTGCTTCACAGACGTTTACAGCGCAGAGCCGTGAAAATAAAAAATCATGTTTCTTTCTCAAAAATGATGTTTTAGCAAGCATTTTTTTATTTTCACAAGGGTAACAGGAGAAATTGGACCCCAATAGTTGTTGGCGAGTATGTCCTGAGTACACTGATACCCCATATGTGGGGGTAAACCACTGTTTGGGCACACGTCTGGGCTCGGAAGGGAAGTAGTGACTTTTGAAATGCAGCCTTGATGTAATGGTCTGCGGGCGTCACGTTGCGTTTGCAGAGCCCCTGATGTGCCTAAACAGTAGAAACCCCCCACAAGTGACCCTACTTTGGAAACTAGACCCCAAGGATCTTATCTAGATATGTGGTGAGCACTTTGAACCCCCAAGTGCTTCACAGAAGTTTACAACGCAGAGCCGTGAAAATAAAAAATCATTTTTCTTTCCTCAAAAATTGTTTTAGCAAGCAATTTTTTATTTTCATAAGGGTAACAGGAGCAATTGGACCCCAATAATTGTTGCCCAGTTTTTTCTGAGTATGCTGGTACCCCATGTGTGGGGGTAAACCACTGTTTGGGCGCACGTCGGGGCTCGGAAGGGAGGGAAAACCATTTGACTTTTTGAATGCAAGATTGACTGGAATCAATGGTGGCGCCATGTTGCGTTTGGAGACCCCTGATGTGCCTAAACAGTGGAAACCCCTCAATTCTAACACTAACCCCAACACACCCCTAACCCTAATCCCAACTGTAGCCATAACCCTAATCACAACCCTAACCCCAACACACCCCTAACCACAACCCTAACCCCAACACACCCCTAACCCTAATCCCAACCCTAATCCTAACCCTAATCCCAACCCTAACCACAACACACCTCTAACCCTAATCCCAACCCTAATCCTAACCCTAATCCCAACCCTAACCACAACACACCCCTAACCACAACCCTAACCACAGCCTAATCTTAACCCTATTTCCAACCTTAGCCCTAATTCCAACCCTAACCCTAAGGCTATGTGCCCACGTAGCGGATTCGTGTGAGATTTTTTTTTGAAAAAATTTTTTTTTTTTTTTAAATCCGCAGGTAAAAGGCACTGCATTTTACCTGCGGATTTACCGCTGATTTCCAGTGTTTTTTGTGTGGATTTCACCTGTGGATTCCTATTGAGGAACAGGTGTAAAACGCTGCGGAATCCACACAAAGAATTGACATGCTGCGGAAAATACAACACAGCGTTCCCGCGCGGTACTTTCCGCACCATGGGCACAGCGGATTTGGTTTTCCATAGGTTTACATGGTACTGTAAACCTGATGGAAAACTGCTACGAATCCGCAGCGGCCAATCCGCTGCGGATCTGCAGCCAAATCTGCACCGTGTGCACATAGCCTAATTCTAACCCTAATTCTAGCCGTAACCCTAAGGCCAGGTTCACACTGCGCTAGCAGCAGCCCGTTCAGCACATACACTAACGGGCTGCTAGCGCAAGTGCCAATGTTTGCATTGCGCTAGCGCAGATAGAGCATCTGCTAGCTCTATCTGCACTAGCAGACACGGACCCGGAAACGCTGCAGCCCGCGTTTCCGGGTCCGTCACTCAATGACGCTAGTGATGCATCCGACATTGCTGTCTATGGCGGCCGTAACGGACCGTGGCATAAACACGGTGTAACGTAGTCCATCTAATGGACTGCTTAGACGCAGTGTGAACCAACCCTAACCCTAACCCTAGTGGGGCAAAGGAAAAAAAAAATGTTTTCTTTATTTTATTATTGTCCCTATCCATGGGGGTGATAAAGGGGGGTTTATTTATTATTTTTTTTACACAGTGATCAAAATGTACCTGTAACGAATCTGCCGGCAGATTCGGCGGGCGCATTTGGAAGATGGCGGCGCCCATCGAACACACGGACGGACACCGGGAGGGGCCCAGGTCGGTAAGTATGAGGGGGGGGGGAGGGGTGATCGGACAGCGGGAGGGGAGCGGACAGCGGGGGGTGGGGCGGACAGGAGATCGGAGGGGAGCGGGGGACAGTAGATGACAGGACGGAGGACCGGAGGGGAGGAGATCGGTGGCGGTGGGGGGGTCAGATCACGATCTCCAGCCATGGGTGGATTGTAATATTTCACCAATTTTCATTGGTGAAATATTACTATCGCTCTGATTGAAAGTGAAAGGTCACTTTCAACAGCCAATCAGAGCAACAGTAGCCACGGGGGGGGGGGGGGGGGGGGGAGGGGGGGGGTTGAAGCCCCCTTGGGCTAAAGTACAACTCCCCGTGTCCCTGCAGGCCAGGTGAAATTACAGTTAACCCTTTCACTCGGCCTGCAGGAGCCCAATCCTGCCATGACGCATATGCTGCGTCACAGGTCGGAATGGCACAGGTTTTCATGATGCATACGGTGCGTCAAAGGTCGGGAAGGGGTTAATGAAAAAAATAACAATAATAAAATACAATGCAGTTAGGTGCCCTGATGTGAATACGCATAAAACAGCTACAAAAGTTATAAAACTGTAACAAAAACGGGCACTGAAGGGGCGTTATTGAAAGGTTTAAATGACTTTGGGCCACTGAGCTCACACTATAGTGATGGCCCGCATCATATTCTGGGGTCTGGGCATGAGCCCATTTGGGCCAAACTGGAGTCACACCTGAATTTGATGCTGGACCTCATGGACCACTATATGAATTGCTCCTGGAGTAAAATCTTTGTTGGTCGTCCATTACTGTTGTTGGTCCTCCATTTGTACAGAAGAAAACAGGGATGGAGGGCACCATCGTATTATCAAAAGACTGGGATCCACCTGGAGTATGTCAAACCAGAGTAATGAAAAGGAAGAAAAGATACATACACAACACCAGGGATCACCAAAAAATAATAAATCCTAGATAAATAATATAACAAATGGGGGGCGTGTCCTAGCTGGCCATGTGAGTGGAAGCAGGGAAGAGTGCTCCTGCTGCCAGAAGGACAAAAATCCTGCTTTAACCCCGATTTTCGGGTAAACTCACCTAAATCCGGCTGGCTGAAGGTCCGGAGAGTGCAGCGGTGCGGAGCGGCGGGTCCGGAGTCGGCAGCGATGACCAGGAGGCGGCAGAAAGACGCTGGCACCAGCGATGCAGGAGCCGGCCAAGATGGTGCCAATGCTAGGGAGGACGCCGAGAAGGAGAACGCCGCATGTCAGCGGCGCATGGAGGTGGCCGCAAAGCTGCAGCAGTATGCCAGAGTGGAGGCTGCTGAGGAGGCAGAACCAGGAGCTGGAGCTGGAGCTGACCAGGAGGAGGAGGAAGCAAGCAAGGCTGAGCAGCATGAGGTACAGAGGGGGAAGGAGAGAGGCAGCATGGCTGGGGCTAGTGGGGGACCTGAAGCCATATCACAGGGAGAGGAGCCGACCCTTAGGGATGTAATCACCCTGATCTCTTCATGTCAGCAATCCCTGAACTCCTTGGCCCAGCAGATGCAGGAAGTTAAAGGGGACACGGCACAGATTAATGCGGCTCTGCAGAAAATGGACAAACATATAGGAGTGGTGGAGAAGAGGGTGAGCACGGCAGAAGATCACATAGTTAAGCTACAAAAAGCTGAAAAGAAGTTCGCCCAAGCAATAGCCGAGCTCGCTGCTAAAAATGAGGATCTGGAAAATAGATCCAGAAGAAATAATATACGTATAGTGGGGCTGCCTGAAAAGACTGAGGGGAGAAATCCCACTGAGTTTGTGGAGAACTGGCTGCTGGAGAAGATTGGGAACACAGTGTTGACTAAAGTTTTTGCTGTTGAACGGGCTCATAGGGTCCCGCCGCAGCCCCCTGCCCCAGGAGCGAATCCCCGTACCATGCTTGCTAAAATACTCAATTACAGAGACAGAGACATTATCCTTAGAAAGGCTAGAGAGATGGAGGATCTGACGGCTGGAGGTCAGAAAATCGCCATTTATCTGGATTATTCCGCTGCGGTTCAGAAACAGCGGATGAAGTTTACTGGAGTCAAGCGGCGACTGAGGGAGCTGGGAGTGCAGTACTCAGTGATGTTTCCTGCCAAGCTGAGACTGGTGGCTTTTAATAAGACCCACTTTTTCTTGACGCCGGAGGACGCTACCCAGTGGCTTGATACTCATGAGAAAAAACTTAAGGGAATGGGCGACTGACATTTCGGCGAGATCCAATTGGGATTTGTTTTCTCTGTCGATAGTTAGCAATGGTTAAAGAGTTGAGCAACTGTTGGGGGTTTTGCTGGGCCATATTGAAGGAATGGCCGGAGGGGACAGTACCAACTACTAAGTACGGGGGAGGAGGGTTATGCTGGGTACTGTGAACTGGTTTGGTACTTTTTCTATATGTTAATATAAGTTGAAATGAATAATAAAGTGAAAGTTGGGGGGGCAATTGTGATTGCTATGGCAGCGGGACGCGAATGGAGAGGGTTAAGTAAGGGAGAGTGTTCGCAGTGGGCAGTGGAGCCCCACTCTTGATGAGAGGAAGAATGCGTTATATTGGGGGGGTTAGGGGGGCAAGTTGGGAGGGGGCAGGGGAGGTGGGAGGGTTGGGGCAGCTCATACTTGGGAAATTGGATACTTTAAGAAATGATGAGCCACATTATGGGAGATTGTATTAAAATATTGAGTTGGAATGTGAGAGGTCTGGCGGATAAAACACGGCGGGCGGCAAGTCTGCAGTATGTCCGAGAACAGAAGGTCTCAATGATATGTCTGCTGGAGACACATTTAGTGCGGGAGAGGGTAAACGTATTGAATAGGCGCTGGATACAGAGGGCGTATCATTCTACTTTCTCGACGTATTCTAGGGGTGTGTCTGTGTTAATACCTGCGGGGGTGCAGTATGAGGAGGTAATGGTAAAAGAGGATGTGGATGGTCAGTATGTGGTGGTGAAATGTAAAATAAATGGAGTGTTGATGTGTATAGCGGCAATGTATATTCCGCCCCCATACTCAAGTAAGAAGATAAGAGAGGTGCTGGAGAGGGTAGAGCGTTGGGGACCGTTACCATCTCTAATTATTGGCGACCTTAATAATATCTGTGATGACTTTTGGGATAAAAACAAAAATCCCCAGAATAGAACAGGGGGACATATCACTATGTTTGGGACCTATGTCCGGGAAGTAGGTATGATTGATTTATGGAGAGTTAGACATATTGGGGAAAGGACGTACTCATGCTACTCGCCAGCTCATGGTACTTTGTCTAGGATTGACTTGGCGCTGGGTAACTGTTTACTGGACACGATGGTAGGGGAGGTGAGATATTTGCCTAGGGCTCTTTCAGACCATAGTCCAGTTGAGGTGGAATTTCGGCTGGTGGGGACACGGATCGGGAGCAGGAAGGAGTGGAAGATTCACCCTAATTGGCTACACAGTATGGACTTGGAAAAGATAAAGAAGGAGTTGGTGGAATTTTTTGAGATCAACGAGGGAAGTGTAGATGTTCTTACTGTGTGGGAAGCCATGAAGGCGTACTTGAGGGGACTGCTGTTCAGGGATATTAGCAGGTGTAAGAGGAAATCAAGAGAGACAGAGAGGTTGGCGGTTGAAGGGCTGAGAATAGCCGAGGATGAGATGGTAATAGCGGGTACTCCGGAAGCTGGGAGGAGGCTAAAGGCAGCTCAGAGTCAGTTGGAGGAGGTATTGCTCGGCAAGGCTGAAAGGAAGAGGGAATTCATGAATCTGGCTTTTTACCAGGATGGCGAATCTGTGGGTCATTTGCTATCGATGGTGGCTTCTGCCCAGAGAAACACTTCCTTTGTTCATTCTTTGGTATCGGGGAGCGGTGTGGCTGTCTCTGAGACTTCAGAGATTTTGGCCTTTTGTGCGGATTTTTATGCGGACCTATATTCCTCTCAGGTAGATGGGTCGGTGGAGGACATGGTGGCGTTCCTTGAGGAATTGGAGCTCCCAAGGCTGAGTGACATAGATAGAGAAGATTTGGAAGCTCCCATTACGGAGGAGGAATTGGGTCGGGCACTGCAGTCTATGGCTAATGGGAAGGCACCTGGCGTAGATGGATTTCCTGCTGAAATTTATAAAAACTTTGGGGAAGTGCTGATCCCTAAATTAAGGGTACTTCTGGAGGAGGCTAGGAGTGGCGGTCGTCTACCGGCATCTATGCGGGAGGCCATAATAGTGGTGATTCCTAAGGAGGGGAAGGACCCGACACAGCCGGATTCATATCGGCCAATCTCCTTGCTTACTACAGACGTTAAACTTCTGGCTAAGGTGTTGGCGATGAGGTTGACAAGTGTTATTTCCGGCCTGGTGCACTCAGACCAGTCCGGCTTTATGCCTGATCGGTCCACTGCGATCAACTTACGAAGGCTGTATATGAATTTGCAACTCAGATCCGACAACTGTGGCCAGAGAGTTATTGCATCTTTAGACGCTCATAAGGCGTTCGATAGTGTGGAGTGGGGATATCTCTGGCAGGTGCTCCGGAGTATGGGGTTTGGACCGCAGTTCATATCCTGGATTCGACTGATTTGAAACCAGGGATTCAAGCTTGAGGAGGCTAATTTGCATATTCCAGGTGCCTTCTGGGAAAAGCGAAGAGTCTCCCTAAGCTAGAAGATCGTTGGGTACAGCCGGGACCAGCTGCTTGGAAAGCATCACCAAATTTTTGCCTGTAGGACATTATTGCAAGAGATCTTGGCTGAGTAGATTACACAAGAAGGAAAACACACAGCAAGTCAGCAGGATCTAGGAGCAACATGGCAGATGTGACAACCTACATGGTGAGCTGCAGCATCTGCTACATGTTCACAGATCGACCAGAAGAAGAATCCAATTTCACCTGCCAGAAGTGTAGACTAGTGGCCCTTTTAGAAGAAAAGGTGCGGGGTCTTGAAGAAAGAATAGCAACTTTGAAACTCATCAAAGAGAATGAAGACTTTCTAGACAGAACAGAAGCATCTCTACTGGTCACAGAAGGTTAAAAAAGTGTCAGAGAACCTCCAAAAGCAGATGAGTGAAAGCATGTGACCAAAAGAAGCAAGAAGACCATGGAGAAATCACCAACCACACAACTGAAGAACCGATATCAAATCTTTGTAGAGGATGAAGATGGCACACCTAAGGATGAAGCAATACCAGCAAGCAAAAAAGAAAAGGGCACACAGCAACAAGTGACAGCAAAAAGTACAGCCAAGAAGCAACGAAGAGTGGTGGTGGTGGGAGACTCACTACTGAGAGGCACCGAAGCAGCCATCTGCAGACCGGACATAACTGCAAGAGAAGTATGCTGCCTTCCAGGTGCGATGATCAAGGATGTGACCGATAGGATACCAAAGCTCTTCAGCTCCAAGGACGTCCACCCATTTCTTCTGATACATGTTGGCACCAATGACACGGCAAGGAAGGACCTACCGACAATCTGCAAGGACTTTGAAGAGTTGGGGAAGAAAGTAAAGGAACTGGATGCACAGGTAGTTTTTTCTTCTATCCTTCCAGTAGACGGGCATGGCACCAGGAGATGGAACAGGATCCTTGATGCAAACAACTGGCTAAGACGATGGTGCAGACAACAAGGATTCGGATTCCTGGACCACGGTGTGAATTACTTGTACGATGGACTCCTCGCCAGAGACGGACTACACCTCAACAAACCTGGGAAACACACATTCGCCAGAAGACTCGCTACACTCATCAGGAGGGCGTTAAACTAGAAGAAGAGGGGACGGGAAGAAAAACATTAGACTCGAACAAAGAAGACCCAGGAAAACATACTCAGAAGGGAGGTAAGAACATTTCTAAAACAATCCACAGCAAGGAGATTGGAACAAAACAAAATCCTCTAAACTGCATGCTCGCAAACGCCAGAAGCCTGACAAACAAGATGGAAGAACTAGAAGCAGAAATATCTACAGGTAACTTTGACATAGTGGGAATAACCGAGACATGGTTAGATGAAAGCTATGACTGGGCAGTTAACTTACAGGGTTACAGTCTGTTTAGAAAGGATCGTAAAAATCGGAGAGGAGGAGGGGTTTGTCTCTATGTAAAGTCTTGTCTAAAGTCCACTTTAAGGGAGGATATTAGCGAAGGAAATGAGGATGTCGAGTCCATATGGGTCGAAATTCATGGAGGGAAAAATGGTAACAAAATTCTCATTGGGGTCTGTTACAAACCCCCAAATATAACAGAAACCATGGAAAGTCTACTTCTAAAGCAGATAGATGAAGCTGCAACCCATAATGAGGTCCTGGTTATGGGGGACTTTAACTACCCGGATATTAACTGGGAAACAGAAACCTGTGAAACCCATAAAGGCAACAGGTTTCTGCTAATAACCAAGAAAAATTATCTTTCACAATTGGTGCAGAATCCAACCAGAGGAGCAGCACTTTTAGACCTAATACTATCTAATAGACCTGACAGAATAACAAATCTGCAGGTGGTTGGGCATTTAGGAAATAGCGACCACAATATTGTACAGTTTCACCTGTCTTTCACTAGGGGGACTTGTCAGGGAGTCACAAAAACATTGAACTTTAGGAAGGCAAAGTTTGAACAGCTTAGAGATGCCCTTAATCTGGTAGACTGGGACAATATCCTCAGAAATAAGAATACAGATAATAAATGGGAAATGTTTAAGAACATCCTAAATAGGCAGTGTAAGCGGTTTATACCTTGTGGGAATAAAAGGACTAGAAATGGGAAAAACCCAATGTGGCTAAACAAAGAAGTAAGACAGGCAATTAACAGTAAAAAGGAAGCATTTGCACTACTAAAGTAGGATGGCACCATTGAAGCTCTAAAAAACTATAGGGAGAAAAATACTTTATCTAAAAAAACTAATTAAAGCTGCCAAAAAGGAAACAGAGAAGCACATTGCTAAGAAGAGTAAAACTAATCCCAAACAGTTCTTCAACTATATCAATAGTGAAAGAATAAAAACTGAAAATGTAGGCCCCTTGAAAAATAGTGAGGAAAGAATGGTTGTAGATGACGAGGAAAAAGCTAACATATTAAACACCTTCTTCTCCACGGTATTCACGGTGGAAAATGAAATGCTAGGTGAAATCCCAAGAAACAATGAAAACCCTATATTAAGGGTCACCAATCTAACCCAAGAAGAGGTGCGAAACCGGCTAAATAAGATTAAAATAGATAAATCTCCGGGTCCGGATGGCATACACCCACGAGTACTAAGAGAACTAAGTAATGTAATAGATAAACCATTATTTCTTATTTTTAGGGACTCTATAGCGACAGGGTCTGTGTCGCAGGATTGGCGCATAGCAAATGTGGTGCCAATATTCAAAAAGGACTCTAAAAGTGAACCTGGAAATTATAGGCCAGTAAGTCTAACCTCTATTGTTGGTAAAATATTTGAAGGGTTTCTGAGGGATGTTATTCTGGATTAGCTCAATGAGAATAACTGTTTAACTCCATATCAGCATGGGTTTATGAGAAATCGCTCCTGTCAAACCAATCTAATCAGTTTTTATGAAGAGGTAAGCTATAGGCTGGACCACGGTGAGTCATTGGACGTGGTATATCTCGATTTTTCCAAAGCGTTTGATACCGTGCCGCACAAGAGGTTGGTACACAAAATGAGAATGCTTGGTCTGGGGGAAAATGTGTGTAAATGGGTTAGTAACTGGCTTAGTGATAGAAAGCAGAGGGTGGTTATAAATGGTATAGTCTCTAACTGGGTCGCTGTGACCAGTGGGGTACCGCAGGGGTCAGTATTGGGACCTGTTCTCTTCAACATATTCATTAATGATCTGGTAGAAGGTTTACACAGTAAAATATCGATATTTGCAGATGATACAAAACTATGTAAAGCAGTTAATACAAGAGAAGATAGTATTCTGCTACAGATGGATCTGGATAAGTTGGAAACTTGGGCTGAAAGGTGGCAGATGAGGTTTAACAATGATAAATGTAAGGTTATACACATGGGAAGAGGGAATCAATATCACCATTACACACTGAATGGGAAACCACTGGGTAAATCTGACAGGGAGAAGGACTTGGGGATCCTAGTTAATGATAAACTTACCTGGAGCGGCCAGTGCCAGGCAGCAGCTGCCAAGGCAAACAGGATCATGGGGTGCATTAAAAGAGGTCTGGATACACATGATGAGAGCATTATACTGCCTCTGTACAAATCCCTAGTTAGACCGCACATGGAGTACTGTGTCCAGTTTTGGGCACCGGTGCTCAGGAAGGATATAATGGAACTAGAGAGAGTACAAAGGAGGGCAACAAAATTAATAAAGGGGATGGGAGAACTACAATACCCAGATAGATTAGCGAAGTTAGGATTATTTAGTCTAGAAAAAAGACGACTGAGGGGCGATCTAATAACCATGTATAAGTATATAAGGGGACAATACAAATATCTCGCTGAGGATCTGTTTATACCAAGGAAGGTGACGGGCACAAGGGGGCATTCTTTGCGTCTGGAGGAGAGAAGGTTTTTCCACCAACATAGAAGAGGATTCTTTACTGTTAGGGCAGTGAGAATCTGGAATTGCTTGCCTGAGGAGGTGGTGATGGCGAACTCAGTCGAGGGGTTCAAGAGAGGCCTGGATGTGTTCCTGGAGCAGAGCAATATTGTATCATACAATTATTAGGTTCTGTAGAAGGATGTAGATCTGGGGATTTATTATGATGGAATATAGGCTGAACTGGATGGACAAATGTCTTTTTTCGGCCTTACTAACTATGTTACTATGTTACTATGATGTACTCGATGCCGATGGCTAGGGTTAGGGTAAATGGGGAGTTATCACAGACCATACAACTGGCTAAAGGGACGAGACAGGGGTGTCCGCTCTCTCCTCTTTTGTTTGCTCTGGATGTGGAACCACTGGCTGCTAAGCTTCGACGATCTGATGAGGTGACTGGGTTTAAATATGGGATGATTGAAGAAAGGGTGGCGTTGTATGCGGATGACATTCTGCTATTTCTGGCTGACCCGGGTACGTCCTTGGAGGGAGCCATTGGGATTATTGAGCGTTTCGGATCGGTGTCGGGACTTAGGATAAACTGGAGTAAGTCTGTCTTGTTTAAGGTGGATGATGATGGTGGGGAGCCACTGGAGGATGGGCGACTGGAGGTGACTAGCCAATTTAAGTACCTTGGAATATGGGTATCTATGCCGGTCACTGAGTATATACATAGAAATCTGACTCCAATCTTAGGTGTTCTTAAAGCGAAAGCGGATGCTTGGCTTAAACTGCATTTATCTGTGGTAGGTAGGGTGAATCTTATTAAAATGATTTTGATGCCAAAAATACTGTATATTCTTCATAATGCGCCAGTTTGGATACCACGTGGGAGATTTAGACAGATTAACTCTCTGTTCAGGAATTTGATATGGGGGAGACAGCATCCGCGTATCAAACTGGAGACACTTCAGCGACCCAAGGAAGATGGGGGATTGGCATTGCCTAACCCTGAAATATATTATCTTGCAGCCCAGAGTCAGCATTTAAAAGGCTGGGCGCATGAAGGGTCATCTGGGGCGGTACAGCAGCTGATGGAAGTGGTGACAAAAAGAAGGCCAGTGGTACAATGTTTGGAGGATGGATCCCTGGGGGCTCTGGGGAAATTATACCCAACTGTGTTGTTGATACGCAGGCTGTGGGGTAGGCTGAGACATATACCGGGGGTCACGGATTTGACTAGATTCTCACCGCTATGGCATAACAGCAACTTACAGGAGTTTGAGGCACTGGGGGTACTGACAGAATGGCAGGTCAAAGGGATTCAGTACGTGTATCAAATAATTGAGCGTGGTGAATTGAAATCATTTTCCCAATTACAGGCGGAATTTGGTCTTGGGACTGTGGGGGAATTTCAGTATTTGCGGATGAGGCATGCTTTTGGAGCTCAGAGTAGAAACGGAGGTATTGGAATTCAGAGGGATATAGTACTGGAGTATGTGTGTAATGAAGGGACTACTGGGGGAGTCATATCTACTTTGTATAAAGATCTGTTGCACACTTTCCTATTGGGGTTTCCAATAATGGCGAGAGCTAAGTGGGAGAGGGATCTGGGTCCAATGGAGAACGAGACTTGGGAGTCGGTGCTAGAATGGGTCCCACGATTGTCACTGAGCGAACCGTATAGACTGTCACAGCTCTATGTGATACACAGGGTTTATAAGTCACCGATGGTGCTATATAAGGCTGGTTTGCGTGATGATTCTGAATGCCCGAGGTGTAAAACTGCAGATGCTGATATACTCCATATGATGTGGACGTGTCCGAGACTGGCTGCTTTTTGGGTGGTAGTTTTGAGTCGTATGGAAGGTGCGTATGGATGTAAGGTGCCAAGGGATCCACTTGTGTGCTTGTTGGGATGTGTGGATGAGATTGGAGTGGATAACAACCTGAAGATAGCTATAGCCAGATTGTTATACATGGCTAGGAAGGTAATAGCTCGAAATTGGATTAGGGAAGAACCGCCGTCAAGAGGAGAGTTCCTCCAGTATGTGAAGCAGGGCCTGACACTGAAAAAGGGGTTTTATAAAAAAAGAGGGAAAATCGAAATGTTCAATAAAATGTGGTCTCCGTGGATTGCTATGGGATAGGGGTATTATAGAGGGAGAGTTAATTAAGGTTCCTAATTAATGGTAATGTTAAATGTGGCTTATATTATTGGCCGAGGGATTAGATAGTATATTGGTCTAATGATGGAAGTGCTAAGCAAGGTGAGCTGCTTTGTTGGGTGGGGTTGGGGGGGTGGTGGGATTGAAGGGGAATGTTTGAAGGGGGGGGGGAAAGCTTTGTATTGAAAATGAGAATGTAACATGTCATTTATCTTGTTATTCTTAATAAAAATTTATTTGAATAAAAAAAAATAATATAACAAATTTTATTAAGGTCAAACAAGACACTGCAAACAATTAAAAACATTTAAAAACCAAAACGGTACATATCCCAAATAGGGAATACCCCCCCAAGACCCAGAAAATGACTTCATACCAGACAATACATACAGATATAGCATGTAGATTCACACTACAATATGTGATATCAATGAATAAACAATATACAGCTGTTCAGGGCTCAAAAACAATAAGATGTGCTCTATAGGCGTATAGAGATTATATCCATAATGGATAAAAAGTAGAGCTCCCAAAAAAAGGCCCACACACACAATGTATCAATAATATACGGGTAGGGCAGTGTCCTAAGTTAGATGGATCTAATACTTTAGATGTGTACACATCCCGTATGCCTAATTAGCCAAAGGACAACCTCCAGCAGGGCCGGCTCCAGGTTTTTGAGGGCCCCGGGCGAAAGAGTCTCAGTGGGCCCCCCCTTTAACACATACCCCGATTCATGATCGCATATAAACACAGCCATGTAGTATATAACACTGCCCACGTAGTATATAGCAGCCCATGTAGTATATAGCAGCCCACGTAGCATATAGCAGCCCACGTAGTATATAGCAGCGCTGCCCACATAGTATATAGCAGCGCCACTCACTCATGCACTGGTAGGACTAGGAGCTCCTCCTGAATCTGCCTCATAACTTCAGCAGCACGGCAGCCAGCCAGGGGCGGAGATCAGAGCAGAGAATGTGCTCTCTCCCCCCACAAACAATGTCACACTGGCTGCCTTCTCTTAACCCCTATTTGTGCCTGCCTGGCTGCACTCACTGAGTGATAAGATGCTTGTGTCAGAGCTGGCACATAGGGGTTAAGAGAACGCAGCCAGCAGTGACTTTATAGGCCAAGAGAGCATGTTATCTCCTGCTCTGCTCTCCCAGCTGTATCTATGACAGCATGAGTGGGCCCCCCTCTCTCCCCAGGGCCCCGGCATTTGCCCGCTGTGCCGGGTGCTGACGCCGGCCCTGGGGCTGCCCCTCAGTGGGGAGATACTATAGAGCAGCCATATTATACACCCCAATAACAGAACTGGGCTGCCCCTCAGTGGGGAGATACTATAGAGCAGTTATATTATACACCCCAATAACAGAGGGAGGACTGGGCTGCCCCTCAGTGGTGAGATACTATAGAGCAGCCATATTATACACCCCAATAACAAGACTGGGCTGCCCCTCAGTGGGGAGATACTATAGAGCAGCCATATTATACACCCCAATAACAGAACTGGGCTGCCCCTCAGTGGTGAGATACTATAGAGCAGCCATATTATACACGCCAATAACAGAACTGGGCTGCCCCTCAGTGGTGAGATACTATAGAGCAGCCATATTATACACCCCAATAACAGAGGGAGGACTGGGCGGCCCCTCAGTGGTGAGATACTATAGAGCAGTTATATTATACACCCCAATAACAGAGGGAGGACTGGGCTGCCCCTCAGTGGTGAGATACTATAGAGCAGTTATATTATACACCCCAATAACAAGACTGGGCTGCCCCTCAGTGGTGAGATACTATAGAGCAGCCATATTATACACCCCAATAACAGAGGGAGGACTGGGCGGCCCCTCAGTGGTGAGATATTATAGAGCAGCCATATTATACATCCCAATAACAGAGGGAGGACTGGGCTGCCCCTCAGTAGTGAGATACTATAGAGCAGCCATATTATACACCCCAATAACAGAGGGAGGACTGGGCTGCCCCTCAGTGGTGAGATACTATAGAGCAGCCATATTATACACCCCAATAACAGAGGGAGGACTGGGCTGCCCCTCAGTAGTGAGATACTATAGAGCAGCCATATTATACACCCCAATAAGAGGGAGGACTGGGCTGCCCCTCAGTGGTGAGATACTATAGAGCAGCCATATTATACACCCCAATAACAGGACTGGGCTGCCCCTCAGTGGGGAGATACTATAGAGCAGCCATATTATACACCCCAATAACAGAACTGGGCTGCCCCTCAGTGGTGAGATATTATAGAGCAGCCATATTATACATCCCAATAACAGAGGGAGGACTGGGCTGCCCCTCAGTGGTGAGATACTATAGAGCAGCCATATTATACACCCCAATAACAGAACTGGGCTGCCCCTCAGTGGTGAGATACTATAGAGCAGCCATATTATACACCCCAATAACAGAACTGGGCTGCCCCTCAGTGGTGAGATACTATAGAGCAGCCATATTATACATCCCAATAACAAGACTGGGCTGCCCCTCAGTGGGGAGATACTATAGAGCAGCCATATTATACACCCCAATAACAGAACTGGGCGGCCCCTCAGTGGGGAGATACTATAGAGCAGCCATATTATACACCCCAATAACAGAACTGGGCTGCCCCTCAGTGGTGAGATACTATAGAGCAGCCATATTATACACGCCAATAACAGAACTGGGCTGCCCCTCAGTGGTGAGATACTATAGAGCAGCCATATTATACACCCCAATAACAGAGGGAGGACTGGGCTGCCCCTCAGTGGTGAGATACTATAGAGCAGCCATATTATACATCCCAATAACAGAGGGAGGACTGGGCTGCCCCTCAGTGGTGAGATATTATAGAGCAGCCATATTATACACCCCAATAACAGAGGGAGGACTGGGCTGCCCCTCAGTGGTGAGATACTATAGAGCAGCCATATTATACATCCCAATAACAGAGGGAGGACTGGGCTGCCCCTCAGTGGTGAGATACTATAGAGCAGCCATATTATACACCCCAATAACAGAGGGAGGACTGGGCTGCCCCTCAGTGGTGAGATACTATAGAGCAGCCATATTATACACCCCAATAACAGAACTGGGCTGCCCCTCAGTGGTGAGATACTATAGAGCAGCCATATTATACACCCCAATAACAGAACTGGGCTGCCCCTCAGTGGTGAGATACTATAGAGCAGCCATATTATACACCCCAATAACAGAACTGGGCTGCCCCTCAGTGGTGAGATACTATAGAGCAGCCATATTATACACCCCAATAACAGAACTGGGCTGCCCCTCAGTGGTGAGATATTATAGAGCAGCCATATTATACATCCCAATAACAGGAGGAGGACTGGGCTGCCCCTCAGTGGTGAGATACTATAGAGCAGCCATATTATACACCCCAATAACAGGAGGAGGACTGGGCTGCCCCTCAGTGGTGAGATACTATAGAGCAGCCATATTATACACCCCAATAACAGAACTGGGCTGCCCCTCAGTGGTGAGATATTATAGAGCAGCCATATTATACATCCCAATAACAGAGGGAGGACTGGGCTGCCCCTCAGTGGTGAGATACTATAGAGCAGCCATATTATACATCCCAATAACAGAGGGAGGACTGGGCTGCCCCTCAGTGGTGAGATACTATAGAGCAGCCATATTATACATCCCAATAACAGAGGGAGGATTGGGCTGCCCCTCAGTGGTGAGATACTATAGAGCAGCCATATTATACACCCCAATAACAGAGGGAGGACTGGGCTGCCCCTCAGTGGTGAGATACTATAGAACAGCCATATTATACATCCCAATAACAGAGGGAGGATTGGGCTGCCCCTCAGTGGTGAGATATTATAGAGCAGCCATATTATACATCCCAATAACAGGCGGAGGACTGGGCTGCCCCTCAGTGGTGAGCTACTATAGAGCAGCCATATTATACACCCCAATAACAGGAGGAGGACTGGGCTGCCCCTCAGTGGTGAGATACTATAGAGCAGCCATATTATACATCCCAATAACAGAGGGAGGACTGGGCTGCCCCTCAGTGGTGAGCTACTATAGAGCAGCCATATTATACACCCCAATAACAGAGGGAGGACTGGGCTGCCCCTCAGTGGTGAGATACTATAGAGCAGCCATATTATACACCCCAATAACAGAGGGAGGACTGGGCTGCCCCTCAGTGGTGAGATACTATAGAGCAGCCATATTATACATCCCAATAACAGAGGGAGGACTGGGCTGCCCCTCAGTGGTGAGATATTATAGAGCAGCCATATTATACATCCCAATAACAGGAGGAGGACTGGGCTGCCCCTCAGTGGTGAGATACTATAGAGCAGCCATATTATACACCCCAATAACAGGAGGAGGACTGGGCTGCCCCTCAGTGGTGAGATACTATAGAGCAGCCATATTATACACCCCAATAACAGAGGGAGGACTGGGCTGCCCCTCAGTGGTGAGATACTATAGAGCAGCCATATTATACACCCCAATAACAGAACTGGGCTGCCCCTCAGTGGTGAGATACTATAGAGCAGTTATATTATACACCCCAATAACAGAGGGAGGACTGGGCTGCCCCTCAGTGGTGAGATACTATAGAGCAGCCATATTATACACCCCAATAACAGAGGGAGGATTGGGCTGCCCCTCAGTGGTGAGATATTATAGAGCAGCCATATTATACATCCCAATAACAGGAGGAGGACTGGGCTGCCCCTCAGTGGTGAGATACTATAGAGCAGCCATATTATACACCCCAATAACAGAGGGAGGACTGGGCTGCCCCTCAGTGGTGAGATACTATAGAGCAGTTATATTATACACCCCAATAACAGAGGGAGGACTGGGCTGCTCCTCAGTGGTGAGATACTATAGAGCAGCCATATTATACACCCCAATAACAGAGGGAGGACTGGGCTGCCCCTCAGTGGTGAGATACTATAGAGCAGCCATATTATACATCCCAATAACAGGAGGAGGACTGGGCTGCCCCTCAGTGGTGAGATACTATAGAACAGCCATATTATACATCCCAATAACAAAGGGAGGACTGGGCTGCCCCTCAGTGGTGAGATATTATAGAGCAGCCATATTATACACCCCAATAACAGAGGGAGGACTGGGCTGCCCCTCAGTGGTGAGATACTATAGAGCAGCCATATTATACACCCCAATAACAGAGGGAGGACTGGGCTGCCCCTCAGTGGTGAGATATTATAGAGCAGCCATATTATACATCCCAATAACAGGAGGAGGACTGGGCTGCCCCTCAGTGGTGAGATACTATAGAGCAGCCATATTATACACCCCAATAACAAAGGGAGGACTGGGCTGCCCCTCAGTGGTGAGATACTATAGAACAGCCATATTATACATCCCAATAACAGAGGGAGGACTGGGCTGCCCCTCAGTGGTGAGATATTATAGAGCAGCCATATTATACACCCCAATAACAGAGGGAGGACTGGGCTGCCCCTCAGTGGTGAGATACTATAGAGCAGCCATATTATACACCCCAATAACAGAGGGAGGACTGGGCTGCCCCTCAGTGGTGAGATATTATAGAGCAGCCATATTATACATCCCAATAACAGGAGGAGGACTGGGCTGCCCCTCAGTGGTGAGATACTATAGAGCAGCCATATTATACATCCCAATAACAAAGGGAGGACTGGGCTGCCCCTCAGTGGTGAGATACTATAGAGCAGCCATATTATACACCCCAATAACAGAGGGAGGACTGGGCTGCCCCTCAGTGGTGAGATACTATAGAGCAGCCATATTATACACCCCAATAACAGAACTGCGCTGCCCCTCAGTGGGGAGATACTATTATAATTGACAAATGCTTGAGAAGAACGATAGCAAAAAACGTGCTGGGGTTGGACGACTTGTCATTTTGCTACTTTTGATTTTCCACACCAATTATCTATCGTCTCCATATTTACGGATTCAGTTTTTGTTTATTTTGACCACCAGGAAATTATTGTATTTCTATTAGGCAGTTTTTAATACTGCAATTTGTACAGTCAATATTACATCGTTGCCTTATTTGTGCATAATGTAAAAATACTTATATTTCCTCATTTATTTCATGTGTGTTTATATTTCTGTGGTCAATTAATTTTTTATAATCAAAAATTAAATAATTTTAGTTTACAGCAAGTTCATGAATGACTGCTGCAACGGGTCCTCCAGCTACCTGTGGGTAGTATAACAGAAGTACAACATAGGGTGCAGGGCGACGCCTAAACCACAAAACCGGCAGGTAAAGAACACATGCACAGATAGAATAAAGAGATCAGGTAAAAACCTGCCTGTAAGCAGTAGCTAAATCTGACCGATAAGGGGAAGGCATAAAGGTGGTAATATACAGATAAAAAACAAGCGAGAGTTCAGAACGCCATATAGAACCTGCCCATGAAAGGAACAGCACTAGTCCGGTAGGAAGTCAGTCATGGGGGGCAAAAAGAAGCCCAACGCGTGTCGCCACGGAGTGGCTTCGTCAGGGGCAGAGGTAACAATGTCCGTATGTTGACGCTTATATATACAACTATCTAAATAAGTTACCATAACAGCTGAGCGGATCCTCCTCAGGGAACAACAGCAGGCTCCATAATAGACGCAATAGCGCCATGTTGGAGACCAGAAGTGTAACCACGGTACCGGATGTGACGCCGGCGGGTATACCAAGATGGAAAGTATCGGCTAGTGCGCATGCGCTAAGAGCGGTCACCTACTGCAAATCACCAAGAGAGCTGGTCAGAAGGTGTACAAACATGGAGGCGCCACAGCACAATGCGCAAGCGCATTTAGTGCGTACAGAGCATCCAGCATATCGTAAAAATTTTTAGAGTTCAAGAGATATGAACACAAAAGGCTAGTACGCCCCGTATACAACATGAAAGAAGCGATACATGTTGTTAGATGTTATTTTATATGCTCGCCAACGGGTGTGACAGGATGGAAGGCCGCAAATAATATACGCATGCGCAAAGAAGGGTCGCCTATTACAAGGCACTGAAGGTGTAGAAAGTAAGGCGTACCAAAGAATAGGGGCGCAACAAAATGGTGCGCAGGCGCCAGAGCACATTAGATGCTTATACAACGTCCTACTTGCCATAGGTAATAATAAGGCATATACACAATAAACAAATAATTAATAAACCCCATATATAGACCTTGAAAAAAGGTGATAGTCCACAATGCTATATATTAGTTCAGATGCTCAGATTTGACGCGAATATCAAATAAAGAGATGATAGAAGTGATATGCATGCTAGAACCGATGACCAATCAGTTGTTATATTATAGAAGTATACGTATAGAATGTCCGGATCGTACAAAGATCGACAAAGATGTATGTACCGCATACATTGACAGAGGTCCCCAGTATTGTTATATTCATATAATAGCTATTACATAGTAACATAGTAACATAGTTAGTAAGGCCGAAAAAAGACATTTGTCCATCCAGTTCAGCCTATATTCCATCATAATAAATACCCAGATCTACGTCCTTCTACAGAACCTAATAATTGTATGATACAATATTGTTCTGCTCCAGGAAGACATCCAGGCCTCTCTTGAACCCCTCGACTGAGTTCGCCATCACCACCTCCTCAGGCAAGCAATTCCAGATTCTCACTGCCCTAACAGTAAAGAATCCTCTTCTATGTTGGTGGAAAAACCTTCTCTCCTCCAGACGCAAAGAATGCCCCCTTGTGCCCGTCACCTTCCTTGGTATAAACAGATCCTCAGCGAGATATTTGTATTGTCCCCTTATATACTTATACATGGTTATTAGATCGCCCCTCAGTCGTCTTTTTTCTAGACTAAATAATCCTAATTTCGCTAATCTATCTGGGTATTGTAGTTCTCCCATCCCCTTTATTAATTTTGTTGCCCTCCTTTGTACTCTCTCTAGTTCCATTATATCCTTCCTGAGCACCGGTGCCCAAAACTGGACACAGTACTCCATGTGCGGTCTAACTAGGGATTTGTACAGAGGCAGTATAATGCTCTCATCATGTGTATCCAGACCTCTTTTAATGCACCCCATGATCCTGTTTGCCTTGGCAGCTGCTGCCTGGCACTGGCTGCTCCAGGTAAGTTTATCATTAACTAGGATCCCCAAGTCCTTCTCCCTGTCAGATTTACCCAGTGGTTTCCCGTTCAGTGTGTAATGGTGATATTGATTCCCTCTTCCCATGTGTATAACCTTACATTTATCATTGTTAAACCTCATCTGCCACCTTTCAGCCCAAGTTTCCAACTTATCCAGATCCATCTGTAGCAGAATACTATCTTCTCTTGTATTAACTGCTTTACATAGTTTTGTATCATCTGCAAATATCGATATTTTACTGTGTAAACCTTCTACCAGATCATTAATGAATATGTTGAAGAGAACAGGTCCCAATACTGACCCCTGCGGTACCCCACTGGTCACAGCGACCCAGTTAGAGACTATACCATTTATAACCACCCTCTGCTTTCTATCACTAAGCCAGTTACTAACCCATTTACACACATTTTCCCCCAGACCAAGCATTCTCATTTTGTGTACCAACCTCTTGTGCGGCACGGTATCAAACGCTTTGGAAAAATCGAGATATACCACGTCCAATGACTCACCGTGGTCCAGTCTATAGCTTACCTCTTCATAAAAACTGATTAGATTGGTTTGACAGGAGCGATTTCTCATAAACCCATGCTGATATGGAGTTAAACAGTTATTCTCATTGAGATAATCCAGAATAACATCCCTCAGAAACCCTTCAAATATTTTACCAACAATAGAGGTTAGACTTACTGGCCTATAATTTCCAGGTTCACTTTTAGAGCCCTTTTTGAATATTGGCACCACATTTGCTATGCGCCAGTCCTGCGGAACAGACCCTGTCGCTATAGAGTCACTAAAAATAAGAAATAATGGTTTATCTATTACATTACTTAGTTCTCTTAGTACTCGTGGGTGTATGCCATCCGGACCCGGAGATTTATCTATTTTAATCTTATTTAGCCGGTTTCGCACCTCTTCTTGGGTTAGATTGGTGACCCTTAATATAGGGTTTTCATTGTTTCTTGGGATTTCACCTAGCATTTCATTTTCCACCGTGAATACCGTGGAGAAGAAGGTGTTTAATATGTTAGCTTTTTCCTCGTCATCTACAACCATTCTTTCCTCACTATTTTTTAAGGGGCCTACATTTTCAGTTTTTATTCTTTTACTATTGATATAGTTGAAGAACAGTTTGGGATTAGTTTTACTCTCCTTAGCAATGTGCTTCTCTGTTTCCTTTTTGGCAGCTTTAATTAGTTTTTTAGATAAAGTATTTTTCTCCCTATAGTTTTTTAGAGCTTCAATGGTGCCATCCTGCTTTAGTAGTGCAAATGCTTTCTTTTTACTGTTAATTGCCTGTCTTACTTCTTTGTTTAGCCACATTGGGTTTTTCCTATTTCTAGTCCTTTTATTCCCACAAGGTATAAACCGCTTACACTGCCTATTTAGGATGTTCTTAAACATTTCCCATTTATTATCTGTATTCTCATTTCTGAGGATATTGTCCCAGTCTACCAGATTAAGGGCATCTCTAAGCTGTTCAAACTTTGCCTTCCTAAAGTTCAGTGTTTTTGTGACTCCCTGACAAGTCCCCCTAGTGAAAGACAGGTGAAACTGCACAATATTGTGGTCGCTATTTCCTAAATGCCCAACCAACCAGGACCTCATTATGGGTTGCAGCTTCATCTATCTGCTTTAGAAGTAGACTTTCCATGCTTTCTGTTATATTTGGGGGTTTGTAACAGACCCCAATGAGAATTTTGTTACCATTTTTCCCTCCATGAATTTCAACCCATATGGACTCGACATCCTCATTCCCTTCGCTAATATCCTCCCTTAAAGTGGACTTTAGACAAGACTTTACATAGAGACAAACCCCTCCTCCTCTCCGATTTTTACGATCCTTTCTAAACAGACTGTAACCCTGTAAGTTAACTGCCCAGTCATAGCTTTCATCTAACCATGTCTCGGTTATTCCCACTATGTCAAAGTTACCTGTAGATATTTCTGCTTCTAGTTCTTCCATCTTGTTTGTCAGGCTTCTGGCGTTTGCGAGCATGCAGTTTAGAGGATTTTGTTTTGTTCCAATCTCCTCACTGTGGATTGTTTTAGAAATGTTCTTACCTCCCTTCTGAGTATGTTTTCCTGGGTCGTCTTTGTTCGAGTCTAATGTTTTTCTTCCCGTCCCCTCTTCTTCTAGTTTAACGCCCTCCTGATGAGTGTAGCGAGTCTTCTGGCGAATGTGTGTTTCCCAGGTTTGTTGAGGTGTAGTCCGTCTCTGGCGAGGAGTCCATCATACCAGTAATTCACACCGTGGTCCAGGAATCCAAATCCTTGTTGTCTGCACCATCGTCTTAGCCAGTTGTTTGCATCAAGGATCCTGTTCCATCTCCTGGTGCCATGCCCGTCTACTGGAAGGATAGAAGAAAAAACTACCTGTGCATCCAGTTCCTTTACTTTCTTCCCCAACTCTTCAAAGTCCTTGCAGATTGTCGGTAGGTCCTTCCTTGCCGTGTCATTGGTGCCAACATGTATCAGAAGAAATGGGTGGACGTCCTTGGAGCTGAAGAGCTTTGGTATCCTATCGGTCACATCCTTGATCATCGCACCTGGAAGGCAGCATACTTCTCTTGCAGTTATGTCCGGTCTGCAGATGGCTGCTTCGGTGCCTCTCAGTAGTGAGTCTCCCACCACCACCACTCTTCGTTGCTTCTTGGCTGTACTTTTTGCTGTCACTTGTTGCTGTGTGCCCTTTTCTTTTTTGCTTGCTGGTATTGCTTCATTCTTAGGTGTGCCATCTTCATCCTCTACAAAGATTTGATATCGGTTCTTCAGTTGTGTGGTTGGTGATTTCTCCATGGTCTTCTTGCTTCTTTTGGTCACATGCTTCCACTCATCTGCTTTTGGAGGTTCTCTGACACTTTTTGCACCTTCTGTGACCAGTAGAGATGCTTCTGTTCTGTCTAGAAAGTCTTCATTCTCTTTGATGAGTTTCAAAGTTGCTATTCTTTCTTCCAGACCCCGCACCTTTTCTTCTAAAAGGGCAACTAGTCTACACTTCTGACAGATGAAATTGGATTCTTCTTCTGGTCGATCTGTGAACATGTAGCACATGCTGCAGCTCACCATGTAGGTTGTCACATCTGCCATGTTGCTCCTAGATCCTGCTGACTTGCTGTGTGTTTTCCTTCTTGTGTAATCTACTCAGCCAAGCTCTCTTGCAATAATGTCCTACAGGCAAAAATTCGGCGCGCGGTTTGGTGATGCTTTCGAAGCAGCTGGTCCCGGCTGTACCCAACGATCTTCTAGCTTAGGGAGACTTCGCTTCTCCCAGAAGGCACCTGGAATATGCAAATTAGCCTCCTGAAGCTTGAATCCCTGGTTTGGTGATGCTTTCGAAGCAGCTGGTCCCGGCTGTACCCAACGATCTTCTAGCTTAGGGAGACTTCGCTTCTCCCAGAAGGCACCTGGAATATGCAAATTAGCCTCCTGAAGCTTGAATCCCTGGTTTGGTGATGCTTTCGAAGCAGCTGGTCCCGGCTGTACCCAACGATCTTCTAGCTTAGGGAGACTTCGCTTCTCCCAGAAGGCACCTGGAATATGCAAATTAGCCTCCTGAAGCTTGAATCCCTGGTTATTAATGGGTATTGAACCCATTCTACGCCCGGGTGGCGAGCATTTATATTGGTATATGGTCTCCATCCTGGTATGTGCTGCTCCATCCTGCGTCCCCATCCTGTCATGTGCTGCTCCATCCTTCGTCCCCATCCTGTCATGTGCTGCACCCATCCTGCGTCCCCATCCTGTCATGTGCTGCACCCATCCTGCGTCCCCATCCTGTCATGTGCTGCACCCATCCTGCGTCCCCATCCTGTCATGTGCTGCACCCATCCTGCGTCCCCATCCTGTCATGTGCTGCACCCATCTTGCGTCCCCATCCTGTCATGTGCTGCACCCATCTTGCGTCCCCATCCTGTCATGTGCTGCACCCATCCTGCGCCTCCATTCTGACATGTGCTGCTCCCATCCTGCGCCCCCATTCTGACATGTGCTGCACCCATCCTGCGCCTCCATTCTGACATGTGCTGCACCCATCCTGCGCCTCCATTGACATGTGCTGCACCCATCCTGCGCCTCCATTCTGGCATTTGCTGCTCTCATCCTGCGCCCCCATCCTGTGATGTGTTGCTCCCATCCTGCGCCCTCGTTCTGTCATGTGCTGCTTCCATCCTGCGCCCCCGTTCTGTCATGTGCTGCTGCCATCCTGCGCCCCCGTTCTGTCATGTGCTGCTCCCATCCTGTGCCCCCGTTCTGTCATGTGCTGCTCCCATCCTGCGCCCCCCGTTCTGTCATGTGCTGCCCTATTCTGTCATGTGCTGCTCCCATTCTGCGCCCCCATTCTGTCATGTGCTGCCCTATTCTGTCATGTGGTGCTCCCATCCTGCGCCTCCATTCTGACATGTGCTGCACCCATCCTGCGCCTCCATTCTGACATGTGCTGCACCCATCCTGCGCCTCCATTCTGACATGTACTGCACCCATCCTGCGCCTCCATTCTGTCATTTGCTGCTCTCATCCTGCGCCCCCATCCTGTCATGTGCTGCTCCCATCCTGCGCCCCCGTTCTGTCATGTGCTGCCGCCATCCTGCGCCCCGTTCTGTCATGTGCTGCCGCCATCCTGCGCCCCGTTCTGTCATGTGCTGCTTCCATCCTGCACCCCCGTTCTGTCATGTGCTGCCGCCATCCTGCGCCCCCGTTCTGTCATGTGCTGCTCCCATCCTGCGTCCCCATCCTGTCATGTCCTGCTCCCATCCTGCGCCACCGTTCTGTCATGTGCTGCCCTATTCTGTCATGTGCTGCTCCCATCCTGCGCCCCCTTCTGTCATGTGCTGCTCCCATCCTGCGCCACCATTCTTTAATTTGCTGCTCCCATCCATATGCCCCATACGCTGCTCCATAAAGGTTTATGGCCCCCATAAAATGCTCCATAGTATATGCCCCCGTACACTGCTCAATTATGGTTTATGGCCCCATAAGATGCTCCATTATGGTTTATGGCCCCATAAGATGCTCCATTGTATATGCCCCGTATGCTGCTGCAATATATATAAAAAAAAAATACCATACTCACCTATGGTCGCTGGGCGCCGAGTGCTGGGGGGCCTGAGCAGGCGGGGACATCGGCGCGCTGTGGGAGTCAGGTGCCGGTATCGCCGCCAGCTCAGGCCCCCCAGCACTTACTATATTCACCTGGCCCCGTTCCACAACTGCGCGCATTAAGCGCGTCATCATGCCCTCTGAACTGAAGGTCACAGGCCGAGGACCGGGAAGATGGCGGCGCGCAGCGGTGGAACGGGGCCAGGTGAATATAGCCGATACTCACCCTCCTTGGGGTCCCTGCTTCTCTGTTGGAGATCGTGGTGTGCGTTCAGTGTTTATGCATACCGCGATCTCCTGGGAGCGCCACTCTGTGAGGCCCAGACTGCGCCGGCGCTTGCGCAGTCTAGAAAGGCTTCGGACAGAGTGACGCTCCCAGCGTTATATTATAGATATCCCCAATTTCATAACAAAAATGCTTAAATGGAGGGGTAGTAATAAACATTTACGCATGCGCCAGAGCGAAATAGTAGGTGCGATGCCTCACACCAAAATAATAAAATATATAGAGTGTGCTACACACAAGGCATAACAAACTCAGTACCAATGGATGTGGCGTACCTTATAGTATCTGTGATAGTCTGCATAACTATGACTAAAGACGCCAAATAAGATGGTACGCGTGTCCTATGTCGTAGTATCTAGAGCAGTTACTGAAAATAATATTTTCCATTGATATAACATATATCCAAAATAAATACTATATGAAGCGTAATAATAAGAACACCCATATAGGTACATTGTATAATTGGAGCCCAAAAGAAATTTAGAATGCCATAGAGTGGTAATAGTGCAAATATAGCTCCAACCGGCATCTATGCACCCAAAGAGATAATGCTGTCTAACAGACATGGCAAATGTAGTCCAAAAAGGTGGAGGCAGTGAATATACTATATAGAACTCTGACGATAATGATAGTACTGGGTCACGTGCCACAACACAATTTATAGCAAGCATTCCCACGCTTGGAATCTTTTGAAAACCACAGCAGTCCAAAGGACCAAATGCGGTTAATGACGCATGAAAATATTTATACAGCATATATACGCACCATCCCAAGTGGTACTGCACACAAAGCAATACGATATGGATTGTCTCACAAGATTGTAGCCAAAGGTTATACAACTTTCTTTATTATTGTTTATCGTCCAGGGAAAGACATTCTCATATCAGTTGAAGAACGATAGGTACCTAAAGAAAGAGGCCATCGAGCCTTAAGGGTCACATGATCAATGCTGTAAGGCAATAGACTACAGCAATAGGCGAATAAAGGTGTAGAAAGCACAACAATATCTCAAAGTCTTATACACGTGACCAGCTACAAGATATCGAGAATCTAGACTCCTAAAAGAGGAGGAGGGGAAAAGATAAAAGAGAGAAGTCACAGAAAGCAAAAAAATGACTTGATCAAGGGCGCACCCCATATATATAGACCAGATACACTGCCCCCAGAAAGAACAACCCATATGGTATAGATCCTTAATAATAGAGTCATATACTCATTACAAAGGAGGATAATATGGACAGAACCTCTTGGAAGCCACCAGGAGCAGGCTGACAACTTTGACGACAGATTTCCCAAGTCACAGTTTTTTATAGAAACCGGTGAAAAGCATTTCCTCATTGAGCCCTTGAGGTGCCAGACTCTTTAAGTTAAAGATCCACTTAGTTTCACAGCGGAGTAAGTTGTTTGTGATATCACCTCCTCTAATATTAGTCCGAACACTTTCAAGTCCCATAACTTTGAACCCGGACGTGTTGCCCTGATGGACATCCAAGAAATGCATTGCCACTGATGTTAACACCTTCTTCCTCTCTCGATCTCTACGGGCCGTGGAGATATTGGATAGATGTTGCTGTGTCTGTCTTCTGAGTTCTTGTGTCGTTTGTCCGACGTAAATTTTCGGACAATCGCAGAATATCGCATAAATGATGTTTCTGGATCTACAGGTGAAAAATTCTCTGGGTCGAATCTGAAAAGAGAGGGTAGAGACTGAAAAGCCATCCTGTGCTATCATATATTGGCAGATGGTACAGTTGCCACATGGATAGGAGCCATAAATCCTAGTGCCCCTGTTTAGTCTTGTAGTGGGCCGTTGGTAGTGGCTGTGACACAGAGAGTCCCTCAAATTTTTGGCTCTTCTGGCCAGCAAACAAGGTGATCTGGACACAAAAGGCACGATTCTTTTTTCACTCATAAGGATATCCCAATTGTTGTTGAGTATTTTACGGATATCCGCCCACCGATTATTAAAGGTGGTAATTACAGAAAGGGGACGAGAAACATCACGTACCTTTTTTGTGAGCAGGTTACTCCTATCTTGCTGTAAGGCATGTTGAAAAGCACCCGAGATAGCCCTTCCAGGATACCCCCTCTTCTTGAATCGGCACAAGAGATCTTTGGACTGTTGCAAGACGTCTGTATCAGTACTGCAGTTTCTTCTTAACCGAAGGAACTGTCCCTTTGGGATCCCCTTCTTCAGATAGTGCGGATGGAAACTTGTATAGTGGAGGAGACTATTGGTGGCGGTGGTTTTTCTGAATAGAGAGCTCACGATACCTGAGTTCTGGATGGAAAGTTTAAGATCAAGAAAATCAATGCTATGATCAGAGACAACAGATGTGAGTTTGATGTTACAAGAGTTCTCGTTTAGGTCCATAATGAACCTATTACAATCCTCCAAAGGGCCAGTCCATAGCAGCAGAATGTCATCAATGTAGCGTTGCCACACCAAAACATTGGATGTAAACGCCTGAGGTTTATAGACAATCAACTCCTCCCACCATCCAAGAAATAGATTGGCATATGATGGTGCACAACGTGCCCCCATCGCCGTACCAAATAACTGACGAAAGAACTTCCTATCGAAGAATGTCTTTCCCTGGACGATAAACAATAATAAAGAAAGTTGTATAACCTTTGGCTACAATCTTGTGAGACAATCCATATCGTATTGCTTTGTGTGCAGTACCACTTGGGATGGCGCGTATATATGCTGTATAAATATTTTCATGCGTCATTAACCGCATTTGGTCCTTTGGACTGCTGTGGTTTTCAAAAGATTCCAAGCGTGGGAATGCTTGCTATAAATTCTGTTGTGGCACGTGACCCAGTACTATCATTATCGTCAGAGTTCTATATCGTATATTCACTGCCTCCACCTTTTTGGACTACATTTGCCATGTCTGTTAGACAACATTATCTCTTTGGGTGCATAGATGCCGGTTGGAGCTATATTTGCACTATTACCACTCTATGGCATTCTAAATTTCTTTTGGGATCCAATTATACAATGTACCTATATGGGTGTTCTTATTATTACGCTTCATATAGTATTTATTTTGGATATATGTTATATCAATGGAAAATATTATTTTCAGTAACTGCTCTAGATACTACGACATAGGACACGCGTACCATCTTATTTGGCGTCTTTAGTCATAGTTATGCAGACTATCACAGATACTATATGGTACGCCACATCCATTGGTACTGAGTTTGTTATGCCTTGTGTGTAGCACACTCTATATATTTTATTATTTTGGTGTGAGGCATCGCACCTACTACTATTTCGCTCTGGCGCATGCGTAAATGTTTATTACTACCCCTCCATTTAAGCATTTTTGTTATGAAATTGGGGATATATATGAATATAACAATACTGGGGACCTCTGTCAATGTATGCGGTACATACATCTTTGTCGATCTTTGTACGATCCGGACATTCTATACGTACAGTGGGGCAAAAAAGTATTTACTCAGTCAGCAATAGTGCAAGTTCCACCACTTAAAAAGATGAGAGGCGTCTGTAATTTACATCATAGGTAGACCTCAACTATGTGAGACAAACTGAGAAAAAAAAAATCAAGAAAATCACATTGTCTGTTTTTTTATCATTTTTTTTGCATATTATGGTGGAAAATAAGTATTTTCTTGAACTCTAAAAAATTTTTACGATATGCTGGACGCTCTGTACGCACTAAATGCGCTTGCGCATTGTGCTGTGGCGCCTCCATGTTTGTACAACTTCTGACCAGCTCTCTTGGTAATTTGCAGTAGGTGACCGCTCTTAGCGCATGCGCACTAGCCGATACTTTCCATCTTGGTATACCCGCCGGCGTCACATCCGGTACCATGGTTACACTTCTGGTCTCCAACATGGCGCTATTGCGTCTATTATGGAGCCTGCTGTTGTTCCCTGAGGAGGATCCGCTCAGCTGTTATGGTAACTTATTTAGATAGTTGTATATATAAGCGTCAACATACGGACATTGTTACCTCTGCCCCTGACGAAGCCACTCCGTGGCGACACGCGTTGGGCTTCTTTTTGCCCCCCATGACTGACTTCCTACCGGACTAGTGCTGTTCCTTTCATGGGCAGGTTCTATATGGCGTTCTGAACTCTCGCTTGTTTTTTATCTGTATATTACCACCTTTATGCCTTCCCCTTATCGGTCAGATTTAGCTACTGCTTACAGGCAGGTTTTTACCTGATCTCTTTATTCTATCTGTGCATGTGTTCTTTACCTGCCGGTTTTGTGGTTTAGGCGTCGCCCTGCACCCTATGTTGTACTTCTGTTATACTACCCACAGGTAGCTGGAGGTTGTCCTTTGGCTCATTAGGCATACGGGATGTGTACACATCTAAAGTATTAGATCCATCTAACTTAGGACACTGCCCTACCCGTATTTTATTGATACATTGTGTGTGTGGGCCTTTTTTTGGGAGCTCTACTTTTTATCCATTATGGATATAATCTCTATACGCCTATAGAGCACATCTTATTGTTTTTGAGCCCTGAACAGCTGTATATTGTTTATTCATTGATATCACATATTGTAGTGTGAATCTACATGCTATATCTGTATGTATTGTCTGGTATGAAGTCATTTTCTGGGTCTTGGGGGGTATTCCCTATTTGGGATATGTACCGTTTTAGTTTTTAAATGTTTTTAATTGTTTGCAGTGTCTTGTTTGACCTTAATAAAATGTATTATATTATTTATCTAGGATTTATTATTTTTTGGTGATCCCTGGTGTTGTGTATGTCTCTTTTCTTCCTTTTCATTACTCGATTTGTACGCAACCATTCTGACTGGATTGGTGGAGTCCAAACCCTTTGGAGGTGATTTTGTAAACATTTCTAGCTTTATGAACATATCTTCTTTGGAGTTCATCAGAAATCTCCTTTGTTCTTCCCATAATACACTTCCACAAATATGGTTTGAGGACATCAGACTTTGATAGATCCCTATTCTTTGAATAAAACAGGCTGCCCACTCTCACCCAATTGTCATCTCATAGATTGACAGCACCAGACTCTAAAGGTTCACATACTTTTTTCACTCACAGTCATGTAATATTGGATCACTTTCATAAAAAAATAAAATGAAAAATTCTAATATTTTTTACTCATTTGTTTTATTACTTTTAGGAATGGTGTGAAAATCTTGTGTAGTTTTAGGTCAAATTTATGCAGAAAAATTGAAAATTCTGAAGGGTTCACAAATGTTTGTGTAGCAATGCATTGACAATAACAATGTGCAATTAGCATGATAACACAGAAAATAATGTTATAACATATATACATTAGTATAAAATAAGCTATAAGGAGGTAGAGAAAAGAGAAAACTCACAAAAGCAGGGACAGGGCACGCCACATATACCGCTATATTATTACTACTTATTACAAGATAGCGGGACATGGACAATATATGAAGAAAAACTCAGTGTAAAAAAGGACGTGTGCAGAGGGTGGTAAATGCCGCAAGGACCGTGGATGACGTGATGGCCGTGTGATCAGTCACATTCGTGTGGAAACAGTAAGGTTCCTGGCTGGGCAGCAAAAGGAGCTTCATATAGTTCTTTTTATACAGTTAAGTCCATATATATTTGGACAGAGACGACTTTTTTCTAATTTTGATTATAGACATTACCACAATGAATTTTAAACAAAACAATTCAGATGCAGTTGAAGTTCAGACTTTCAGCTTTCTTTTGAGGGTATCCACATTAAAATTGGATGAAGGGTTTAGGAGTTTCAGCTCCTTAACATGTGCCACCCTGTTTTTAAAGGGACCAAAGGTAATTGGACAATTGACTCCAGGGCTATCTCATGGACAGGTGTAGACAATCCCTTCGTTATGTCATTCTCAATTAAGCAGATAAAAGGCCTGGAGTTGATTTGAGGTGTGGTGCTTGCATTTGGAAGGTTTTGCTGTGAAGTAAACATGCGGTCAAAGGAGCTCTCCATGCAGGTGAAACAAGCCATCCTTAAGCTGCGAAAACAGAAAACACCCATCCGAGAAATTGTTGCAATATTAGGAGTGGCAAAATCTACAGTTTGGTCCATCCTGAGAAAGAAAGAAAGCACTGGTGAACTCATCAATGGAAAAAGACCTGGGCGCCCACGGAAGACAACAGTGGTGGATGATGGCAGAATAATCTCCATGGTGAAGAGAAACCCCTTCACAACAGCCGACCAAGGGAACAACACTCTCCAGGAGGAAGGCGTATCAATATCCAAATCTACCATAAAGAGAAGACTGCATGAAAGTAACTACAGAGGGTTCACTGCACGGTGCAAGCCACTCATAAGAATCAAGAATAAAAAGGCTAAAAAACATCTAAAAAAGCCGCACAGTTCTGGAAGAACATTCTATGGACAGATGAAACCAAGATCAACCTCTACCAGAATGATGGAAAGAGAAAACTATGGCGAAGGCGTGGTCCAGCTCATGATCCAAAGCATACCACATCATCAGTAAACCCGGCGGAGGCAGTGTGATGGCGCGGGCATGCATAAACCCGGCGGAGGCAGTGTGATGGCGCGGGCATGCATGGCTGCCAGTGGCACTGGGTCACTAGTGTTTATTGATGATGTGACACAGGGCAGACGAATGAATTCTGAGGTCTTCAGAGCCGCCATACTGTGTGCTCAGATCCAGCCACATGCAGCCAAACTACATACTACAGATGGACAATGACCCAAAACAAAGCCAAAGCAACCAGGAGTTTATTAAAGCAAAGAAGTGGAATATTCTGGAATGGCCAAGTCAGTCACCTGGTCTCAACCCAATTGAGCAGCATTTCACTTGTTAAAGACTAAACTTCAGTCAGAAAGGCCCACAAACAAACAGCAACTGAAAACCACCGCAGTGAAGGCCTGGAAGAGCATCAAAAAGGAGGAAACACAGCGTGTGGTGATGTCCATGAGTTCAAGACTTCAGGCAGTCATTGCCAACAAGGGGTTTTTAACCAAGTACTAAAAATGAACATGTTATTTAAAATTATTGAATCTGTCCAATTACTTTTGGTCCCTTTAAAAACAGGGTGGCACATGTTAAGGAGCTGAAACTCCTAAACCCTTCATCCAATTTTAATGTGGATACCCTCAAATGAAAGCTGAAAATCTGAACTACAACTGCATCTGAATTGTTTTGTTTAAAATTCATTGTGGTAATGTCTATAACCAAAATTAGAAAAATGTTGTCTCTGTCCAAATATATATATGGACTTAACTGTATATGATTGTATGAAAATGTCCTCATTAACAGAAAATAGAAATCTTTCTTTTGCCTCCATGCTGGAGGGGGACCAGCGACCCCAGCACCTACTTCAGCTGGATGAGAGTCAGAGGACGCACATCCAGCTGAAGTAGGTACTGGGGTCGGCTACTCCCCTTCCCACAGGCCCAGAAGACGATGACGAAGAGGATGTCGCATGTCGAGGGAGCAGAGGATGGTGAGAAGAAAGGGTTTTTTTGTAGAGCAGGGAACATATATACCACAAAGGTGTACAGGAAGAGGGACATGCAAAGATAGGGGACATATATACCAGGATGGGAGGCATATATACCCGGATGTGGGATTATATATACCAGGATGGGGACATATATACCCGGATGGGGGACCTATATAACAGGATAGGATACATATATACCAGGATGGGGGACACATATACCAGGATGGGAGACATATATACCAGGATGGGAGACATATATACCAAGATGGGGACATATATACCAGGATGGGAGACACATATACCAGGATGGGGGACATTTATACCAGGAAGGGAGACATATATACCAGGATGGGGGACATATATACCAGGATGGTGGACACATATACCAGGATGGGGGATTATATATACCAGGATGGGGGATTATATAAACCAGGATGGGGGACACATATACCAGGATGAGGGACACATACACCAGGATGGGGGACATATATACCAGGATGGGGGACACATATACCAGGATGGGGGACAAATATACCAGCATGGGGGACACATATGCCAGGATGGGAGACACATATACCAGGATGGGGGACATTTATACCAGGATGGGGGACACATATACCAGGATGGGGGACACATATACCAGGATGGGGGACACATATACCAGGATGGGGGATTATATATACCAGGATGGGGATTCCTATACCAGGTTGGGGGACACATATACCAGGTTGGGGGACATTATATATATATAAGTTGAATGGAGCTGGTCAGATGTGACATCATTTAAAGTGACATCTTTTTAAATCTATCATCAGAAATACACCACAATGGTAACCTATGGTATATTCTCCTTCATGCGGTCATGCACTGATCCATCTGCTTTCATCCACAGGTACGTCTGAACTGTCTCCTAATCTGGAATAGCCACTGCATACCAGAATCCCATGTACTTCTCTCCCTCTGTTTTAACTGGTACGCTGCTACTTTTTCCCTGACTTTAAAGGGAATCTGTCAGCCCTAAAATCGTATGAGCTAAGGCCACCGGCATCAGTGGCTTATCTACCGCATTCTGTAGACAACCTTCAATCTCCAACCACTGCCTACTGCTACAGATTCTTTCTTCCCTCGGCATCAAAGGCCTTGCCCTGTCCTGGATTGCCTCATACCTTTCCGACCGCACATTTAGTGTTTCCCACTCCCACACTACCTCCTCATCCTGCCCTCTCTCTGTTGGAGTCCCTCAAGGCTCTGTCCTAGGGCCCCTACTCTTTTCCATCTATACCCTTGGCCTAGGACAACTCATAAAGTCCCATGGCTTCCAGTATCACCTTATGCGGACGACACTCAGATCTACCTCTCTGGCCCAGATGTCACCCCTCTGCTGTCCAGAATCCCGAAGTGTCTATCAGCCATATCCTCCTTCACCTCTCGCTTCCTAAAACTCAATGTAGACAAAACATCATCTTTCCCCCATCTCACGTATCCCCCCTACCTGACCTATCTATTATGGTAAACGGCATCACGCTCTCTCCCGCACCTGAAATGCGCTGCCTCGGGGTAACTCTCGACTCTGCACTGTCCTTAAAACCGCACGTCTAAACTCTTGCCACCTCCTGTCGCCTCCAACTCAAAAATATTGCCAGAATCCGTCCCTTCCTCAGCTCACAATCTACTAAAACTCTTATGCATGCCCTCATCATTTCCCGCCTCGATTACAGCAACACCCTCCTCTGTGGCCTCCCCACTAACTCTCTTGCACCGCTCCAGTCTGTCCTCAACTCTGCTGCCCGGCTAATCCACCTCTCTCCTCGCTACTCCCCTGCTTCTCCCCTCTGCAAATCCCTCCACTGGCTCCCAATTCTCCAACGAATCCAGTTCAAACTACTAACACTGATCTACAAAACCATCCACAACCTGTCCCCCCTATATCTCTGAACTTCCCTCACGTAATCTCCGATCCTCCCAAGACCTCCTACTCTCCTCCACACTTATTTCTCCCGAATAGCCCCCATCCTCTGGAATTCCACGCCTCAAAATGTCCGATTATCCACCACCCTCGGATCCTTCAGACGGAACCTGAAAACCCATCTCTTCAGGAAAGCCTACAGCCTGCAATAACCATTCTGCCGCCTCACCAACCACCTGAGCTGCCGCCTCACCAACACCTGAGCTGCCGCCTCACCAATTGCCTGAGCTGCCGCCTCACCAATTGCCCGAGCTGCCGCCTCACCAACCACCAGAGCTGCCACCTCACCAACCACCAGAGCTGTCGCCTCACCATCACCAGAGCTGCCAACTCACCACCACCTGAGCTGCCGCCTCACCACCACCAGAGCTGCCAACTCACCACCACCTGAGCTGCCGCCTCACCACCACCAGAGCTGCCGCCTCACCAACCACCCGAGTTGCCGCCTCACCACCACCAGAGCTGCCGCCTCACCAACCACCCGAGTTGCCGCCTCACCACCACCAGAGCTGCCGCCTCACCAACCACCCGAGTTGCCGCCTCACCATCACCAGAGCTGCCGCCTCACCACCACCCGAGCTTTCGCCTCACCACCACCAGAGAGGCCGCACCCCCGACCTTCTGTCTCTTCCCCATTACCCTGTAGAATGTAAGTCCGTAAGGAAAGGGTCCTCTCCCCTCTGCACCAGTCTGTCACTGTAAATTTGTTTACTGTAAATATTATCTATAATCCTGTATGTAACCCCTTTTCTCATGTACAGCACCATGGAATTAACGGTGCTATATAAATAAATCATAATAATAATATTATATACTGTGACAAAACACTCCGTGATCGCCTTTGCTGGGGTCAAAGGTCACGTGTTTTGTGCATTGAATTTCTGAGGCGTACAGCAGGTTTCCAAGTAGGCTGACCTCAGGTCAGATTTATTAAAGTGAAAGCAACACAGAAAAACAAAACATAAAAATAAATCCTAGCCTGTCCTGCACTAACTAAACAAACACTTTGCTAACTTAACAACTGGGGGGGCTTCTCCCACCCACCTAACATCACACAATTCTTGAGCAGAGCTCTCACTCACGTTTGTCTCACACAGACAGGCAATCTGTGTGCCCCAGGCAGACGCTGGAAACCCCCAGCTGGTCATCTTTTATTCCTGCAATCATTAACCCATTAGCACCCTGAAGATACTGAGTGGCCTAATTCACATAGGACAAACACCTAGGCGAGATATACCTGCCTCCAACTACCACACCAGCATGAGTCTTACATACCCACCCCCCCCCCCCCCTTGCTCAGACCACTCCGGTCGAGCAAGAACACTCTTGAAACAGTGCACTCGGGATAGGGCATCGGCGTTCCCCATCTGCACCCCAGGTCGGTGCTCCACCGTAAAAGAGTAAGCCTGCAGGGCAAGGAACCACCGGGTTACCCGACTATTACGGTCTTTGTGGAGGTGCATCCACTTGAGATGGGCATGGTCTGTGACCAGCCTAAACTTCCTACCGGCCAGGTAATACTTGAGGGAGTCAAGAGCCCATTTAATGGCTAGGCACTCTTTTTCAACCACCGCATACCTCTGCTCATGTACATTCAGTTTCCGACTGAGATAGAGGACCGGGTGTTCGACTCCGTCCCTCACCTGGGAAAGTACAGCTCCGACACCAGTATCAGAGGCATCAGTTTGCACCACAAACTCGCTGCTGAAATCAGGAGTCACTAGTACGGGCTGAGAGCACAAAGCCCGTTTCAGGCTGTGGAAGGCCTCTTCAGCAGCTGAGGTCCATTTTACCATGACGGAACCCTTCCCCTTGGTAAGATCCGTCAAGGGAGTAGCCATGGCTGCAAAATTGGGTATGAACCGGCGATAATAGCCGGCAATCCCCAGGAAAGCCTGTACTTGTTTTTTGTTCACTGGTTGTGGCCAGCCCTGAATTGCCTGTATTTTGTCGATCTGGGGTTTAACCACTCGTCGGCCAATCACGTAGCCCAAGTATCGGGCTTCTTCAAGCCCGATGTGGCATTTCTTGGGGTTTGCCGTTAAACCTGCATCTCGCAGGTCATCAATCACCGCTTGTACCTTCTGGAGATGAGTTTCCCAGTCCATGCTGTAAATTACGATGTCATCCAGGTAGGCAGAAGCGTACTGTCTGTGAGGCCTCAAGACTCGATCCATCAATCTCTGGAACGTTGCGGGAGCTCCGTGAAGTCCAAACGGCATATAGACATACTGGAACAGACCTTCCGGTGTAGCAAATGCCGTCTTCTCTCTGGCCGCCTCGGCCAGAGGAATCTGCCAGTACCCCTTTGTTAAATCCAGGGTCGTAATGTATCGGGCTTTACCAAGCCGGTCGATCAACTCATCGACCCGGGGCATAGGGTACGCATCAAATTTAGAAACTGCATTCAGTTTCCTAAAGTCATTACAAAACCGGATGGAGCCATCCGGTTTATGTATCAGCACAATTGGACTGGACCAGGCGCTGTGCGACTCTTCAATGACTCCTAAGTCCAACATTGCCATCACTTCCCGGGAGACGGCTTCACGGCGGGCTTCCGGAATCCGGTAGGGCTTCACATGAACAGTGACGCCAGGCTCTGTGACAATCTCATGTTTCACCAACTTAGTCCGGCCAGGTTTTTCGGAGAAAAACTGTCGGTTCTGTAACAAAAATTGCTTAACCTCAGATTTTTGTCGTTCTGAGAGAGTCTCGGCAACCTGCACCTCCGGTACAGTAGGTGAACAAACCGGACGGGGCAGATCCGCCGTTAGGGCAGAGCGGTCTTTCCAGGATTTTATCAGATTCACATGATAAATCTGTTCTGGTTTTCTCTTACCCGGCTGGTACACTTTATAGTTCACTTCACCAACTCTTTCTCGGACCTCAAATGGGCCCTGCCATTTCGCCAGGAATTTACTATCCACCGTAGGGATTAGGACCAACACCCTATCGCCGGGTGCAAATGTACGGACCTTAGCGCCTCTATCATAACTTTGCCTCTGGGCTCCCTGGGCCTGTAACATATGGTCCCTAACAATGGGCATGACAGCGGCAATACGATCCTGCATTTGTGTTACATGGTCGATCACCATTTTAAAGGGAGTGACTTGACCTTCCCAGGTTTCTTTTGCGACGTCCAGCAGTCCCCGGGGACGACGGGCGTACAACAGTTCGAAAGGCGAAAACCCTGTGGAAGACTGGGGAACTTCCCTAATGGCAAACAGCAAATAGGGTAACAAGTAATCCCAGTTCTTCCCATCTTTGTCTATCGCCTTCCGGAGCATCTGTTTTAAGGTTCTGTTGAAGCGCTCAACCAGGCCATCTGTTTGAGGGTGATAGACAGACGTACGCAACGGGTCTATTTGTAAGAGCCTGCAGAGCTCCTTCATTACCCTTGACATAAAGGGAGTCCCCTGGTCGGTGAGTATCTGTTTTGGAATTCCCACCCGACTAAACACTTGTACCAATTCCTTGGCGATCGTCTTGGTAACTGTGTTACGCAAAGGGACGGCTTCCGGGTAACGAGTGGCATAGTCCACGATGACGAGGATATGTTGGTGCCCACGTGCGGATCGGGGAAGGGGCCCAACCAAATCCATCCCAATTCTCTCAAAAGGGACCCCGATGATAGGAAGGGGTACCAAAGGGCTACGGAACTGAGATTTAGGGGCCGCGATTTGGCACTCTGGACAGGACTCACAATAGTTACGCACATCATAATGTATTCCAGGCCACACAAAACAATGCAATATCCTTTCTGTGGTTTTCTGTACCCCCAGATGTCCCCCCATTATATGTCCGTGGGCCAAATCCAGTACCTTCCGCCGATAAGGTTTGGGTACCACTAACCGTTGCACTGTGTCTTCCCCTTTTTTTTCTACCTGGTAGAGCAAATCATTTTCCAGAACCATATACGGGTACGCTAGCCTAGTGTCAGGTTCTACGGGTACCCCATCTATCATTTTTACATTTTTCCTAGCCGGAGTCAGGGTAGGATCTTTAATTTGCTCGCTGTGGAAGTCATCCACCTGGACTCCCAAATCTGGCAGGCAGGGTGCCGGATGGCTGTCTGCCTCCGCCTCTCGCTGAGGTTCCTCAGTTTCCCCCACCATGACGGAGAAGGGGTACTGAAGGTTAGATTCACTAACCTCCCCAGCAACATCTTCCTGTGGGGTCTCCTCTAGGGGCTCGGGACCTCCAGACGGCATGGGAGAAGATTCACGGGTACAGCTACCGTGAAGGAGCAACTGATTCTCTCACAACTGCCAGAAATAGGGAAAATCCCTGCCCAGGATTACATCCTGTAACAATGCTGGAACGAGTCCCACTTTGTGCTGCACTGACCCATAGGGAGTAGAAATCCATATGACCGGTACGAGCGGGTGTCACCATGCACACACGTCACAGAAAACTTGTCAGACGGACCAGACGGAAGTGCCACCAGACTAGCTTTCACCAGAGTCACCACACTTCCAGAGTCTAGTAATGCCACAACATTTTTCCCATCAACAGATAATTCACACAGGTGTTTCGCTGTATCATTTTGACCCGCATTCACACTCACTAGCTGTGTAACCAAAGACATGCGTTTTCTAGAGTCTATAACGTCGCACTGCATGGGTTCAGCGGTAACAGGACAGTTCGCAGAAACATGACCCTTCTCATGGCAGCGGAAACACCTAACAGGTCCCCTACTGAGACCACCGTCCAATACTCTTGGTCTCGGAGTGCGAGCAGTCCCGGACTCCTCCCCCACAGTTTTAAGCGATTTTCCTTCACCCGTGGTCCCTGGAACAGTCTTACCGGTTCCACGAGCAGGAGGCACAGACCGGGGGCTGGCGGTGTCGTCGGGAAGTCCTTCTGCCACGGAATAACGCTCGACCAACTCCACAAGTTGATCCGCTGTCGTGGGATTTCCTTGGCTTACCCACCTTTTCAGCGCTGGGGGTAGTACTCTCAGGTACTTGTCCAGGACAACCCGCTGGATTATTTCGGGTATTGTCAGTACCTTGGGTTGCAGCCATTTCTTTGTTAAGTAGATCAGGTCGAACATCTGAGACCGCGCCGGTTTATCTTGCTGGTATGTCCACTGATGTACCCTCTGTGCCCGGACAGCCGTCGTCACACCCAGCCGGGCCAGGATCTCAGCTTTCAGTTTCTCAAAGTCCTGAGCGACCTCCGGGGCAATCAAATCGGCCCATCGTGCCTTCGGCCACTTCTCTCTCAATGCCGTCCGCTCAAACGTTGTCAGGTATGCCTCGACGTCATCTTCTGCAGTCAGCTTTTGCCAGTATCGACTCACATGGATCCTCCTGGACTCTGCTTCCGGGTCAGCGTCAGGCATGCTCACCAGGCGCTGCGCCACCTGTTGGAGAAGTTGGCGGTCTGCAACCGTCATGTCCACTAACTCCTTCAGCTGTGCGGCCATCAAGCGATTAGCTTCGTAGTGGACTGTACTAAGGCTTTCACCACGTCTTCCATGCTGTTGCCTGTGCCACGGTATGCCCGCATTCTCCACCACAATGTGACACAACACTCCGGGATCGCCTTTGCTGGGGTCAAAGGTCACGTGGTTTGTGCATTGAATTTCTGAGGCGTACAGCAGGTTTCCAAGTAGGCTGACCTCAGGTCAGATTTATTAAAGTGAAAGCAACACAGAAAAACAAAACATAAAAATGAATCCTAGCCTGTCCGGCACTAACTAAACAAACACGTTGCTAACTTAACAACTGGGGGGGCTTCTCCCACCCAGCTAACATCACACAATTCTTGAGCAGAGCTCTCACTCACGTTTGTCTCACACAGACAGGCAATCTGTGTGCCCCAGGCAGACGCTGGAAACCCCCAGCTGGTCATCTTTTATTCCTGCAATCATTAACCCATTAGCACCCTGAAGATACGGAGTGGCCTAATTCACATAGGACAAACACCTGGGCAAGATATACCTGCCTCCAACTACCACTTTCCCAGTGGCAGCAGGATTCGCCGGATGTATCATCACTAAGCTGTAACCCAGCTTTCCCAGTGGCAGCAGGATTCGCCGGATGTATCATCACTAAGCTGTAACTCAGCTTTCCCAGTGGCAGCAGGATTCACCGGATGTATCATCACTAAGCTGTAACAAAGCTTTCACAGTGGCAGCAGGATTCGCCAGATGTATCATCACTAAGCTGTAACCCAGCTTTCCCAGTGGCAGCAGGATTCGCTGGATGTATCATCACTAAGCTGTAAGAAAGCTTTCCCAGTGGCAGCAGGATTCACCGGATGTATCATCACTAAGCTGTAATAAAGCTTTCACAGTGGCAGCAGGATTCGCCAGATGTATCATCACTAAGCTGTAACCCAGCTTTCCCAGTGGCAGCAGGATTCGCTGGATGTATCATCACTAAGCTGTAATAAAGCTTTCACAGTGGCAGCAGGATTCGCCAGATGTATCATCACTAAGCTGTAACCCAGCTTTCCCAGTGGCAGCAGGATTCGCTGGATGTATCATCACTAAGCCGTAAGAAAGCTTTCCCAGTGGCAGCAGGATTCACCGGATGTATCATCACTAAGCTGTAACCCAGCTTTCCCAGTGGCAGCAGGATTCGCCGGATGTATCATCACTAAGCTGTAACTCAGCTTTCCCAGTGGCAGCAGGATTCGCCGGATGTATCATCACTAAGCTGTAACAAAGCTTTCACAGTGGCAGCAGGATTCGCCAGATGTATCATCACTAAGCTGTAACCCAGCTTTCCCAGTGGCAGCAGGATTCGCTGGATGTATCATCACTAAGCCGTAAGAAAGCTTTCCCAGTGGCAGCAGGATTCACCGGATGTATCATCACTAAGCTGTAACCCAGCTTTCCCAGTGGCAGCAGGATTCGCCAGATGTATCATCACTAAGCTGTAACCCAGCTTTCCCAGTGGCAGCAGGATTCGCTGGATGTATCATCACTAAGCCGTAAGAAAGCTTTCCCAGTGGCAGCAGGATTCACCGGATGTATCATCACTAAGCTGTAACCCAGCTTTCCCAGTGGCAGCAGGATTCGCCAGATGTATCATCACTAAGCTGTAACCCAGCTTTCCCAGTGGCAGCAGGATTCGCTGGATGTATCATCACTAAGCTGTAAGAAAGCTTTCCCAGTGGCAGCAGGATTCACCGGATGTATCATCACTAAGCTGTAACAAAGCTTTCACAGTGGCAGCAGGATTCGCCAGATGTATCATCACTAAGCTGTAACCCAGCTTTCCCAGTGGCAGCAGGATTCGCTGGATGTATCATCACTAAGCCGTAAGAAAGCTTTCCCAGTGGCAGCAGGATTCACCGGATGTATCATCACTAAGCTGTAACCCAGCTTTCCCAGTGGCAGCACAATTCGCCAGATGTATCATCACTAAGCTGTAACCCAGCTTTCCCAGTGGCAGCAGGATTCGCTGGATGTATCATCACTAAGCTGTAAGAAAGCTTTCCCAGTGGCAGCAGGATTCACCGGATGTATCATCACTAAGCTGTAACCCAGCTTTCCCAGTGGCAGCAGGATTCGCTGGATGTATCATCACTAAGCTGTAAGAAAGCTTTCCCAGTGGCAGCAGGATTCACCGGATGTATCATCACTAAGCTGTAACAAAGCTTTCACAGTGGCAGCAGGATTCGCCAGATGTATCATCACTAAGCTGTAACCCAGCTTTCCCAGTGGCAGCAGGATTCGCTGGATGTATCATCACTAAGCCGTAAGAAAGCTTTCCCAGTGGCAGCAGGATTCACCGGATGTATCATCACTAAGCTGTAACCCAGCTTTCCCAGTGGCAGCAGGATTCGCCAGATGTATCATCACTAAGCTGTAACCCAGCTTTCCCAGTGGCAGCAGGATTTGCTGGATGTATCATCACTAAGCTGTAAGAAAGCTTTCCCAGTGGCAGCAGGATTCACCGGATGTATCATCACTAAGCTGTAACAAAGCTTTCACAGTGGCAGCAGGATTCGCCAGATGTATCATCACTAAGCTGTAACCCAGCTTTCCCAGTGGCAGCAGGATTCGCTGGATGTATCATCACTAAGCCGTAAGAAAGCTTTCCCAGTGGCAGCAGGATTCACCGGATGTATCATCACTAAGCTGTAACCCAGCTTTCCCAGTGGCAGCAGAATTCGCCAGATGTATCATCACTAAGCTGTAACCCAGCTTTCCCAGTGGCAGCAGGATTCGCTGGATGTATCATCACTAAGCTGTAAGAAAGCTTTCCCAGTGGCAGCAGGATTCACCGGATGTATCATCACTAAGCTGTAACCCAGCTTTCCCAGTGGCAGCAGGATTCGCTGGATGTATCATCACTAAGCTGTAAGAAAGCTTTCCCAGTGGTAGCAGGATTCACCGGATGTATCATCACTAAGCTGTAACAAAGCTTTCACAGTGGCAGCAGGATTCGCCAGATGTATCATCACTAAGCTGTAACCCAGCTTTCCCAGTGGCAGCAGGATTCGCTGGATGTATCATCACTAAGCCGTAAGAAAGCTTTCCCAGTGGCAGCAGGATTCACCGGATGTATCATCACTAAGCTGTAACCCAGCTTTCCCAGTGGCAGCAGGATTCGCCAGATGTATCATCACTAAGCTGTAACCCAGCTTTCCCAGTGGCAGCAGGATTCACCGGATGTATCATCACTAAGCTGTAAGAAAGCTTTCACAGTGGCAGCAGGATTCACCGGATGTATCATCACTAAGCTGTAACCCAGCTTTCCCAGTGGCAGCAGGATTCGCTGGATGTATCATCACTAAGCTGTAAGAAAGCTTTCCCAGTGGCAGCAGGATTCACCGGATGTATCATCACTAAGCTGTAAGAAAGCTTTCACAGTGGCAGCAGGATTCACCGGATGTATCATCACTAAGCTGTAACCCAGCTTTCCCAGTGGCAGCAGGATTCGCTGGATGTATCATCACTAAGCTGTAAGAAAGCTTTCCCAGTGGCAGCAGGATTCACCGGATGTATCATCACTAAGCTGTAACAAAGCTTTCACAGTGGCAGCAGGATTCGCCAGATGTATCATCACTAAGCTGTAACCCAGCTTTCCCAGTGGCAGCAGGATTCGCTGGATGTATCATCACTAAGCTGTAAGAAAGCTTTCCCAGTGGCAGCTGGATTCACCGGATGTATCATCACTAAGCTGTAACCCAGCTTTCCCAGTGGCAGCAGCAGACTATGGAATCACACTATGCTGTAACCAAGCTTTCCCAGTGGCAGCAGGATTCGCCAGATGTATCATCACTAAGCTGTAACCCAGCTTTCCCAGTGGCAGCAGGATTCGCTGGATGTATCATCACTAAGCTGTAAGAAAGCTTTCCCAGTGGCAGCTGGATTCACCGGATGTATCATCACTAAGCTGTAACCCAGCTTTCCCAGTGGCAGCAGCAGACTATGGAATCACACTGTGCTGTAGCCCCTCTCACCCATTGTGAGCTGCAGCCTTCAACATATCATTCATAGCACAGCTTTTCCAGTCTCAGGATGGATTACTACTGAGCTATAACCCAACTTTCCAATGCTCTGCTACCATCTCAGACTGTATAATCAGTAAACTGTAACCCAGCTTTCCCACTGTCCGCGGCGGCCACAGAATGAGCCATAACAATATCTCCTGAAGATGGAGAGGCTCCACATAGAGGAGGGAAATGATTGCACAATTTAATGGAATTTATTCTCTTATTATTCTATTCTCTATATTTCAGGCAGAAACTTCTAAAGAAACATAAGAAGAAATTTGTAAACTAAAGTGCGTTACACTGAGGGGCAAAACAGGGAATAAAAGCATCAGAAACACAAGGTGAAAACAAGGACAGTGTGCAGCCTGCGGCCTACAAGGGAAAATGAGAAAAGGCTCCAAGTGTCCAAACAAAAGCGCAGAATTACCCGGGGTGTAATGTGCACAGGGACGGAGACAGGGAGACACTCACCGTGTGCTGAGGAGGAGGAGAAGGACCTGCGGTGACGTCATCACTGAGAGCAGTCAGTGCGGGAGGAGAAGGACCTGCGGTGACGTCATCACTGAGAGCACTCAGTGCAGGAGAAGGACCTGCAGTGACGTCATCACTGAGAGCAGTCAGTGCGGGAGGAGAAGGACCTGCAGTGACGTCATCACTGAGAGCAGTCAGTGCGGGAGGAGAAGGACCTGCAGTGACGTCATCACTGAGAGCAGTCAGTGCGGGAGGAGAAGGACCTGCGGTGACGTCATCACTGAGAGCACTCAGTGCAGGAGAAGGACCTGCAGTGACGTCATCACTGAGAGCAGTCAGTGCGGGAGGAGAAGGACCTGCAGTGACGTCATCACTGAGAGCAGTCAGTGCGGGAGAAGGACCTGCAGTGACGTCATCACTGAGAGCAGTCAGTGCGGGAGGAGAAGGACCTGCGGTGACGTCATCACTGAGAGCAGTCAGTGCGGGAGGAGAAGGACCTGCGGTGACGTCATCACTGAGAGCAGTCAGTGCGGGAGGAGAAGGACCTGCGGTGACGTCATCACTGAGAGCACTCAGTGCAGGAGAAGGACCTGCAGTGACGTCATCACTGAGAGCAGTCAGTGCGGGAGGAGAAGGACCTGCGGTGACGTCATCACTCAGAGCAGTCAGTGCGGGACTGAGCCAGGGGCTCTCCTGCTCTTCACACACGGCTCTGCTCTACACACACGGCTCTGCTCTACACACACGGCTCTGCTCTACACACACACGGCTCTGCTCTACACACACACACACGGCTCTGCTCTACACACACACGGCTCTGCTCTACACACACACGGCTCTGCTCTACACACACACACATGGCTCTGCTCTACACACACACGGCTCTGCTCTACACACACACACATGGCTCTGCTCTACACACACACACGGCTCTGCTCTACACACACACGGCTCTGCTCTACACACACGGCTCTGCTCTACACACACGGCTCTGCTCTACACACACGGCTCTGCTCTACACACACGGCTCTGCTCTACACACACACGGCTCTGCTCTACACACACACACACGGCTCTGCTCTACACACACACGGCTCTGCTCTACACACACACACATGGCTCTGCTCTACACACACACACGGCTCTGCTCTACACACACACGGCTCTGCTCTACACACACGGCTCTGCTCCACACACACACACGGCTCTGCTCCACACACACACGGCTCTGCTCCACACACACACACGGCTCTGCTCCACACACACACACGGCTCTGCTCCACACACACACACGGCTCTGCTCTACACACACACACGGCTCTGCTCTGCACACACACGGCTCTGCTCTACACACACACGGCTCTGCTCTACACACACACACACGGCTCTGCTCTACACACACACGGCTCTGCTCTACACACACACACATGGCTCTGCTCTACACACACACGGCTCTGCTCTACACACACACGGCTCTGCTCCACACACACACACGGCTCTGCTCTACACACACGGCTCTGCTCCACACACACACACGGCTCTGCTCCACACACACACACGGCTCTGCTCCACACACACACACGGCTCTGCTCCACACACACACACGGCTCTGCTCCACACACACACACGGCTCTGCTCTGCACACACACGGCTCTGCTCTACACACACACACGGCTCTGCTCCACACACACGGCTCTGCTCCACACACACGGCTCTGCCCTACACACACACGGCTCTGCTCTACACACACACACGGCTCTGCTCTACACACACACGGCTCTGCTCCACACACACACACGGCTCTGCTCTACACACACGGCTCTGCTCCACACACACACACGGCTCTGCTCCACACACACACACGGCTCTGCTCCACACACACACACGGCTCTGCTCCACACACACACACGGCTCTGCTCTACACACACACACGGCTCTGCTCTGCACACACACGGCTCTGCTCTACACACACACACGGCTCTGCTCCACACACACACACGGCTCTGCTCCACACACACACACGGCTCTGCTCTACACACACGGCTCTGCTCCACACACACACACGGCTCTGCTCCACACACACACACGGCTCTGCTCCACACACACACACGGCTCTGCTCCACACACACACACGGCTCTGCTCTACACACACACACGGCTCTGCTCTGCACACACACGGCTCTGCTCTACACACACACACGGCTCTGCTCTACACACACACACACGGCTCTGCTCTACACACACACACGGCTCTGCTCTACACACACACACGGCTCTGCTCTACACACACGGCTCTGCCCTACACACACACGGCTCTGCTCTACACACACACACGGCTCTGCTCTACACACACACACACGGCTCTGCTCTACACACACACGGCTCTGCTCTACACACACACACACGGCTCTGCTCTACACACACACGGCTCTGCTCTACACACACACACGGCTCTGCTCTACACACACACACGGCTCTGCTCTACACACACACGGCTCTGCTCTACACACACACACGGCTCTGCTCCACACACACACGGCTCTGCTCTACACACACACACGGCTCTGCTCCACACACACACACGGCTCTGCTCCACACACACACACGGCTCTGCTCCACACACACACACGGCTCTGCTCCACACACACACACGGCTCTGCTCTGCACACACACGGCTCTGCTCTACACACACACACGGCTCTGCTCTACACACACACACACGGCTCTGCTCTACACACACACACGGCTCTGCTCTACACACACGGCTCTGCCCTACACACACACGGCTCTGCTCTACACACACACGGCTCTGCTCTACACACACACACACGGCTCTGCTCTACACACACACGGCTCTGCTCTACACACACACACATGGCTCTGCTCTACACACACACACGGCTCTGCTCTACACACACACGGCTCTGCTCTACACACACACACGGCTCTGCTCTACACACACACACACGGCTCTGCTCTACACACACACACGGCTCTGCTCTACACACACACACGGCTCTGCTCTACACACACACACGGCTCTGCTCCACACACACACACGGCTCTGCTCCACACACACACACGGCTCTGCTCTACACACACACACGGCTCTGCTCTACACACACACACGGCTCTGCTCTACACACACACGGCTCTGCTCTACACACACACACGGCTCTGCTCCACACACACACAGCTCTGCTCTACACACACACACGGCTCTGCTCTACACACACACGTCTCTGCTCTACACACACACGGCTCTGCTCTACACACACACACGGCTCTGCTCTACACACACACACGGCTCTGCTCTACACACATGGTTCTGCTCTACACACACACACACATGGCTCTGCTCTACACACACACGGCTCTGCTCTACACACACACACGGCTCTGCTCTACACACATACACACATGGCTCTGCTCTACACACACACACGGCTCTGCTCCACACACACACACGGCTCTGCTCCACACACACACACGGCTCTGCTCCACACACACACACGGCTCTGCTCTACACACACACACGGCTCTGCTCTACACACACACACGGCTCTGCTCTACACACACACGGCTCTGCTCTACACACACACACGGCTCTGCTCCACACACACACGGCTCTGCTCTACACACACACACGGCTCTGCTCTACACACACACGTCTCTGCTCTACACACACACGGCTCTGCTCTACACACACACACGGCTCTGCTCTACACACACACACGGCTCTGCTCTACACACATGGTTCTGCTCTACACACACACACACATGGCTCTGCTCTACACACACACGGCTCTGCTCTACACACACACGGCTCTGCTCTACACACACACACGGCTCTGCTCTACACACATGGCTCTGCTCTACACACACACACGGCTCTGCTCTACACACACGGCTCTGCTCTACACACACACACGGCTCTGCTCCACACACACACACGGCTCTGCTCCACACACACACACGGCTCTGCTCCACACACACGGCTCTGCTCCACACACACACACGGCTCTGCTCCACACACACACACGGCTCTGCTCCACACACACACACGGCTCTGCTCCACACACACACACGGCTCTGCTCTACACACACACACACATGGCTCTGCTCTACACACACACGGCTCTGCTCTACACACACACACGGCTCTGCTCTACACACATACACACATGGCTCTGCTCTACACACACACACGGCTCTGCTCTACACACACACACGGCTCTGCTCTACACACACACACGGCTCTGCTCTACACACACACGGCTCTGCTCTACACACACACACGGCTCTGCTCTACACACATGGTTCTGCTCTACACACACACACACATGGCTCTGCTCTACACACACACACACATGGCTCTGCTCTACACACATACGGCTCTGCTCTACACACACACACGGCTCTGCTCTACACACACACACACGGCTCTGCTCTACACACACACACGGCTCTGCTCTACACACATGGTTCTGCTCTACACACACACACACATGGCTCAGCTCTACACACACACATGGCTCTGCTCTACACACACACACGGCTCTGCTCTACACACACACGGCTCTGCTCTACACACACACACGGCTCTGCTCTACACACACACACACATGGCTCTGCTCTACACACACACACACGGCTCTGCTCTACACACACACGGCTCTGCTCTACACACACACATGGCTCTGCTCTACACACACACGGCTCTGCTCTACACACACACACGGCTCTGCTCTACACACACACACGGCTCTGCTCTACACACACACACAGCTCTGCTCTACACACACACGGCTCTGCTCTACACACATGGTTCTGCTCTACACACACACACGGCTCTGCTCTACACACACACACGGCTCTGCTCTACACACACGGCTCTGCTCTACACACACACACACGGCTCTGCTCTACACACACACACGGCTCTGCTCTACACACACACACGGCTCTGTTCTACACACACACACGGCTCTGCTCTGCACACACGGCTCTGCTCTACACACACACGGCTCTGCTCTACACACACACGGCTCTGCTCTACACACACGGCTCTGCTCCACACACACACGGCTCTGCTCTACACACACACGGCTCTGCTCTACACACACACACGGCTCTGCTCTACACACACACGGCTCTGCTCCACACACACACACGGCTCTGCTCTACACACACACGGCTCTGCTCTACACACACACACGGCTCTGCTCTACACACACACACGGCTCTGCTCTACACACACACACGGCCCTGCTCTACACACACACGTGGCTCTGCTCTACACACACACACGGCTCTGCTCTACACACACACGGCTCTGCTCTACACACACACACGGCTCTGCTCTACACACACACACACACGGCTCTGCTCTACACACACACACGGCTCTGCTCTACACACACACACACACGGCTCTGCTCTACACACACACACGGCTCTGCTCCACACACACACACGGCTCTGCTCTACACACACACACGGCTCTGCTCCACACACACACACGGCTCTGCTCCACACACACACACGGCTCTGCTCTACACACACACACGGCTCTGCTCTACACACACACACGGCTCTGCTCCACACACACACACGGCTCTGCTCTACACACACACACGACTCTGCTCTGCACACACACGGCTCTGCTCTACACATACACGGCTCTGCTCTACACACACACACGGCTCTGCTCTACACACACACGGCTCTGCTCTACACACAGGGCTCTGCTCTACACACACACACGGCTCTGCTCTACACACACACACGGCTCTGCTCTGCACACACACGACTCTGCTCTACACACACACACGGCTCTGCTCTGCACACACACGGCTCTGCTCTACACACACACGGCTCTGCTCTACACACACACACACGGCTCTGCTCTACACACACACACGGCTCTGCTCTACACACACGTGGCTCTGCTCTACACACACACACAGCTCTGCTCTACACACACACACGGCTCTGCTCTACACACACACGGCTCTGCTCTACACACACACGGCTCTGCTCTACACACACACACACGGCTCTGCTCTACACACACACACACACACACATGGCTCTGCTCTACACACACACACACACGGCTCTGCTCTACACACACACACGGCTCTGCTCTACACACACACACGGCTCTGCTCCACACACACGGCTCTGCTCTACACACACACACGGCTCTGCTCTACACACACACACGGCTCTGCTCTACACACACGGCTCTGCTCTACACACACACACGGCTCTGCTCTACACACACGGCTCTGCTCTACACACACACACGGCTCTGCTCTACACACACATACGGCTCTGCTCTACACACACACACGGCTCTGCTCTACACACACGGCTCTGCTCTACACACACACACGGCTCTGCTCTACACACACACGGCTCTGCTCTACACACACACACGGCTCTGCTCTACACACATACACACATGGCTCTGCTCTACACACACACACGGCTCTGCTCCACACACACACACGGCTCTGCTCTACACACACACACGGCTCTGCTCTACACACACACACGGCTCTGCTCTACACACACGGCTCTGCTCTACACACACACACGGCTCTGCTCTACACACACACGGCTCTGCTCCACACACACACGGCTCTGCTCTACACACACACGGCTCTGCTCTACACACACACACGGCTCTGCTCTACACACATACACACATGGCTCTGCTCTACACACACACACGGCTCTGCTCCACACACACACACGGCTCTGCTCTACACACACACACGGCTCTGCTCCACACACACACACGGCTCTGCTCTACACACACACACGGCTCTGCTCTACACACACGGCTCTGCTCTACACACACACACGGCTCTGCTCTACACACACACGGCTCTGCTCCACACACACACGGCTCTGCTCTACACACACACACGGCTCTGCTCTACACACACGGCTCTGCTCTACACACACACGGCTCTGCTCTACACACACGGCTCTGCTCTACACACACACGGCTCTGCTCTACACACACACACGGCTCTGCTCTGCACACACACGGCTCTGCTCTACACACACACACACGGCTCTGCTCTACACACACACGGCTCTGCTCTACACACACACACGGCTCTGCTCTACACACACACACACGGCTCTGCTCTACACACACACACGGCTCTGCTCTACACACACACACGGCTCTGCTCTACACACACGGCTCTGCCCTACACACACACGGCTCTGCTCTACACACACACGGCTCTGCTCTACACACACACGGCTCTGCTCTACACACACACACGGCTCTGCTCTACACACACACACGGCTCTGCTCTGCACACACACGGCTCTGCTCTACACACACACACATGGCTCTGCTCTACACACACACACGGCTCTGCTCTACACACACACGGCTCTGCTCTACACACACACACGGCTCTGCTCTACACACACACACGGCTCTGCTCTACACACACACACGGCTCTGCTCTACACACACACGGCTCTGCTCTACACACACACACACGGCTCTGCTCTACACACACACGGCTCTGCTCTACACACACGGCTCTGCTCCACACACACACACGGCTCTGCTCTACACACACACACGGCTCTGCTCTACACACACACGGCTCTGCTCTACACACACACACGGCTCTGCTCTACACACACTGCTCTGCTCTACACACACACGGCTCTGCTCTACACACACACACGGCTCTGCTCTACACACACACACACGGCTCTGCTCCACACACACACACGGCTCTGCTCTACACACACACACGGCTCTGCTCTACACACACGGCTCTGCTCTACACACACACACGGCTCTGCTCTACACACACACACGGCTCTGCTCCACACACACACACTGCTCTGCTCCACACACACACACGGCTCTGCTCTACACACACACACGGCTCTGCTCTACACACACACACGGCTCTGCTCTACACACACACGGCTCTGCTCTACACACACACACGGCTCTGCTCCACACACACACAGCTCTGCTCTACACACACACACGGCTCTGCTCTACACACACACGTCTCTGCTCTACACACACACGGCTCTGCTCTACACACACACACTGCTCTGCTCTACACACACACACGGCTCTGCTCTACACACACACGGCTCTGCTCTACACACACACGGCTCTGCTCTACACACACACACACATGGCTCTGCTCTACACACACACGGCTCTGCTCTACACACACACACGGCTCTGCTCTACACACATACACACATGGCTCTGCTCCACACACACACACGGCTCTGCTCCACACACACACACGGCTCTGCTCTACACACACACACGGCTCTGCTCCACACACACACACTGCTCTGCTCCACACACACACACGGCTCTGCTCTACACACACACACGGCTCTGCTCTACACACACACACGGCTCTGCTCTACACACACACGGCTCTGCTCTACACACACACACGGCTCTGCTCCACACACACACAGCTCTGCTCTACACACACACACGGCTCTGCTCTACACACACACGTCTCTGCTCTACACACACACGGCTCTGCTCTACACACACACACTGCTCTGCTCTACACACACACACGGCTCTGCTCTACACACACACGGCTCTGCTCTACACACACACGGCTCTGCTCTACACACACACACACATGGCTCTGCTCTACACACACACGGCTCTGCTCTACACACACACACGGCTCTGCTCTACACACATACACACATGGCTCTGCTCCACACACACACACGGCTCTGCTCCACACACACACACGGCTCTGCTCCACACACACACACGGCTCTGCGCTACACACACACACGGCTCTGCTCTACACACACACACGGCTCTGCTCTACACACACACGGCTCTGCTCTACACACACACACGGCTCTGCTCTACACACACACGGCTCTGCTCTACACACACACGGCTCTGCTCTACACACATGGTTCTGCTCTACACACACACACACATGGCTCTGCTCTACACACACACGGCTCTGCTCTACACACACACACACGGCTCTGCTCTACACACATACACACATGGCTCTGCTCTACACACACACACGGCTCTGCTCCACACACACACACGGCTCTGCTCCACACACACACACGGCTCTGCTCCACACACACACACGGCTCTGCTCTACACACACACACGGCTCTGCTCTACACACACACACGGCTCTGCTCTACACACACACGGCTCTGCTCTACACACACACACGGCTCTGCTCCACACACACACGGCTCTGCTCTACACACACACACGGCTCTGCTCTACACACACACGGCTCTGCTCTACACACACACGGCTCTGCTCTACACACACACACGGCTCTGCTCTACACACACACGGCTCTGCTCTACACACATGGTTCTGCTCTACACACACACACACATGGCTCTGCTCTACACACACACGGCTCTGCTCTACACACACACGGCTCTGCTCTACACACACACACGGCTCTGCTCTACACACATACACACACGGCTCTGCTCTACACACACGGCTCTGCTCTACACACACACACGGCTCTGCTCCACACACACACACGGCTCTGCTCCACACACACACACGGCTCTGCTCCACACACACACACGGCTCTGCTCTACACACACACACGGCTCTGCTCCACACACACACACGGCTCTGCTCTGCACACACACGGCTCTGCTCTACACACACACACGGCTCTGCTCTACACACACGGCTCTGCTCTACACACACACACGGCTCTGCTCTACACACACATACGGCTCTGCTCTACACACACACACGGCTCTGCTCTACACACACGGCTCTGCTCTACACACACACACGGCTCTGCTCTACACACACACGGCTCTGCTCTACACACACACACGGCTCTGCTCTACACACATACACACATGGCTCTGCTCTACACACACACACGGCTCTGCTCAACACACACACACGGCTCTGCTCTACACACACACACGGCTCTGCTCCACACACACACACGGCTCTGCTCTACACACACACACGGCTCTGCTCTACACACACGGCTCTGCTCTACACACACACACGGCTCTGCTCTACACACACACACGGCTCTGCTCTACACACACACGGCTCTGCTCTACACACACACACGGCTCTGCTCTGCACACACACGGCTCTGCTCTACACACACACACACGGCTCTGCTCTACACACACACGGCTCTGCTCTACACACACACACGGCTCTGCTCTACACACACACACACGGCTCTGCTCTACACACACACACGGCTCTGCTCTACACACACACACGGCTCTGCTCTACACACACGGCTCTGCCCTACACACACACGGCTCTGCTCTACACACACACGGCTCTGCTCTACACACACACACACGGCTCTGCTCTACACACACACACGGCTCTGCTCTACACACACACACGGCTCTGCTCTACACACACACACATGGCTCTGCTCTACACACACACACGGCTCTGCTCTACACACACACGGCTCTGCTCTACACACACACGGCTCTGCTCTACACACACACACGGCTCTGCTCTACACACACACGGCTCTGCTCTACACACACACGGCTCTGCTCTACACACACACACGGCTCTGCTCTACACACACACACGGCTCTGTTCTACACACACACACGGCTCTGCTCTACACACACACACGGCTCTGCTCTACACACACACGGCTCTGCTCTACACACACACACACGGCTCTGCTCTACACACACACACGGCTCTGCTCTACACACACACGGCTCTGCTCTACACACACACACACGGCTCTGCTCTACACACACGGCTCTGCTCCAAACACACACACGGCTCTGCTCTACACACACACACGGCTCTGCTCTACACACACGGCTCTGCTCTACACACACACACGGCTCTGCTCCACACACACACACGGCTCTGCTCTACACACACACACGGCTCTGCTCTACACACACGGCTCTGCTCTACACACACACACGGCTCTGCTCTACACACACACACGGCTCTGCTCTAAACACACACGTCTCTGCTCTACACACACACGGCTCTGCTCTACACACACACACGGCTCTGCTCTATACACACTCGGTTCTGCTCTACACACACACACGGCTCTGCTCTACACACACACACGGCTCTGCTCTACACACACACGGCTCTGCTCTACACACACACGTCTCTGCTCTACACACAGCTCTGCTCTACACACACGGCTCTGCTCTACACACACACGGCTCTGCTCTACACACACACACGGCTCTGCTCTACACACACACACGGCTCTGCTCTACACACACACACGGCTCTGATCTACACACACACAGGGCTCTGCTCTACACACACACACGGCTCTGCTCCACACACACACACGGCTCTGCTCCACACACACACACGGCTCTGCTCCACACACACACACGGCTCTGCGCTACACACACACACGGCTCTGCTCTACACACACACACGGCTCTGCTCTACACACACACGGCTCTGCTCTACACACACACACGGCTCTGCTCTACACACACACGGCTCTGCTCTACACACATGGTTCTGCTCTACACACACACACACATGGCTCTGCTCTACACACACACGGCTCTGCTCTACACACACACATGGCTCTGCTCTACACACATACACACATGGCTCTGCTCTACACACACACACGGCTCTGCTCTACACACACACGGCTCTGCTCTACACACACACACGGCTCTGCTCTACACACACACACACGGCTCTGCTCTACACACACACACGGCTCTGCTCTACACACACACACGGCTCTGCTCTACACACACGGCTCTGCCCTACACACACACGGCTCTGCTCTACACACACACGGCTCTGCTCTACACACACACACACGGCTCTGCGCTACACACACACACGGCTCTGCTCTACACACACACACGGCTCTGCTCTACACACACACGGCTCTGCTCTACACACACACACGGCTCTGCTCTACACACACACGGCTCTGCTCTACACACACACGTCTCTGCTCTACACACGGCTCTGCACTACACACACACGGCTCTGCTCTACACACATGGTTCTGCTCTACACACACACACACATGGCTCTGCTCTACACACACACGGCTCTGCTCTACACACACACATGGCTCTGCTCTACACACATACACACATGGCTCTGCTCTACACACACACACGGCTCTGCTCTACACACACACACGGCTCTGCTCCACACACACACACGGCTCTGCTCCACACACACACACGGCTCTGCTCTACACACACACACGGCTCTGCTCTACACACACACACGGCTCTGCTCTACACACACACACGGCTCTGCTCTACACACACACGGCTCTGCTCTACACACACACGGCTCTGCTCTACACACACACACACGGCTCTGCTCCACACACACACGGCTCTGCTCTACACACACACACGGCTCTGCTCTACACACACACGGCTCTGCTCTACACACACACGGCTCTGCTCTACACACACACACGGCTCTGCTCTACACACACACACGGCTCTGCTCTACACACACACACGGCTCTGCTCTACACACACACGGCTCTGCTCTACACACACACACGGCTCTGCTCTACACACATACACACACGGCTCTGCTCTACACACACGGCTCTGCTCTACACACACACACGGCTCTGCTCCACACACACACACGGCTCTGCTCCACACACACACACGGCTCTGCTCCACACACACACACGGCTCTGCTCTACACACACACACGGCTCTGCTCCACACACACACACGGCTCTGCTCCACACACACACACGGCTCTGCTCCACACACACACACGGCTCTGCTCTACACACACACACACACGGCTCTGCTCTACACACACACACGGCTCTGCTCTACACACACACGGCTCTGCTCTACACACACACGGCTCTGCTCTACACACACACACGGCTCTGCTCCACACACACACACGGCTCTGCTCCACACACACACACGGCTCTGCTCTACACACACGGCTCTGCTCTACACACACACGGCTCTGCTCTACACACACACACGGCTCTGCTCTACACACATACACGGCTCTGCTCTACACACATACACGGCTCTGCTCTACACACACACACGGCTCTGCTCTACACACACACACGGCTCTGCTCTACACACACACACGGCTCTGCTCTACACACACACACAGCTCTGCTCTACACACACACGGCTCTGCTCTACACACACACGGCTCTGCTCTACACACACACGGCTCTGCTCTACACACAGCTCTGCTCTACACACACACACGGCTCTGCTCTACACACACACGGCTCTGCTCTACACACACACGGCTCTGCTCTACACACAGCTCTGCTCTACACACACACACGGCTCTGCTCTACACACACACGGCTCTGCTCTACACACACACACGTGTCGCCGCTCCTATGCATATATATATACAGTATATAATGCCATGGATGAGGCCAGTAAGCTGAGTCGCTGCTCCTATATATATAGATATACAAGCTCTTCCCATGGTAAAAAATCCAAAAAACTAATCAAGACAAGGATATAATCATAAAATATAATTTTATTAAATTCCACATATAAAAACAATTTATTACAAGAGAAAAAAATGAAAAAAATAAATATCAATATATATGCAACCAAATAATTAATATGTGCCCCAATGCAACTGGCTATTTATAGTCTGAATCACCATAAGGTCACTACTCATTCCTACCACCTGTTACTAATATTAAAAAATATATATATTAAAAAACCAATTGAATAGAAAGTGAAAAAGTGCAATGTGCCTCAGTGTAATAACATACATGTGATGTAATGGATCTAGTTGTAATAGCTTGCAAGAAACAATAAAGTGCTACTGTAAAAAGTGTAAACACAGGAAAGGTAGGCAGAAGCCAGAAGACACTTACTCTGATTATCTCTTATGTCCTGACGAAGGAGCAAGTGCGTCCGAAACGCGCGTCGGGGTGCCCCTAAATGTCCTGGC